>NW_022103922.1:30862697-30871644 GCF_000313985.2 Echinops telfairi
TACAAAGGAGCTTGGAAACAGATCCTTTAGCCAGAATCAAGTTTTGAGATTACTGCAGACTCAGCTAACAGTTGGACTGGAATCTCATGAGACACCTGCTTGTTGTTTTAAACCATCAACCGTCAGGTTAATTTGTTACACCATTAACCGTCAGGTTAATTTGTTACACAGCAATAGATAACCCATACAAGATACAATTGGGATTGGATCAGCAGTGGTTTCAGCAGGACGTTGACAGAGAACTCAGTGTAAGGCGGATGGACAAAAGGTCCGGAGTCAGGGTGGCTTCCCCCTCCCACGTCCAGAAAGTGTTGGAGAAAGAAAACCCCAAAAGAAAGAAAACCCAGAGGGCATTTGTGTCTGCCTCCTGAAGTTTGGGGTTCGGAATGAGACTGCCTCAGAGGACAACCAGTGACAGCAGGGTGGAGGAAGAGAGAAAGGATGCAAAAGGAAGGAGCAGGGGTGATGGTATTCTTAAATCTTCAGGCTAATCCACAGGTAGGTCACTTAGGTCTGGCCAGTTGCAGGAGTGCCCTGAGGCTCAGGTTTACAAAGTCTTTCTGTGGCAGCAGCGCAGCCGTTGGGAAGAGAGGTGGGAAGGCCCAGTGTGGTCCTGAGGCTGATTTACCTGCTTTCTGTCCCTGATTGATAACAGCCTGGCAGAATCGACTGCTCCAAAGGATTTGCCAGCCCATTTTGCTTTGCCGTTGGGGCTCTCAGAATAAACCACCCTTCCTTTCTATTGCCATGTGGTGTAACCACAGGAGATGGATTCAAACTGCTGACCTTGATGTTGGCAGCCCAACGTGTCATCCACTATGCGCCAGGGCTCCCCCGTCTATGTAACTTCCCTCCTATTCTGTATCAGTAGTTGGCCCTGAGTAATAACAGCATTGATCCGAAGCGGCCAAGGTAACTCTTTTTTGATATGTACAGTGAACCCTCGTTTATCGCGGTTAATCGGTTCTAGACCCTACCGTGATAAATGAAATTCCGCGAAGTAGGATTCCTTATTTGTAAATCAAATATTTTCGTAGTTAGAGCATAGAGGACATGAAAAAACACCCTTTAGTCACCATTACACTCGTATTACCCAATTTATTAAACGAAAAAGGGAAAATACAGTAAAACATTTTGGACGTTACAATTATCATTTATTATTTATTATATTATTTATGGCATCAAGCGTGTACAGTATGAGCCAATCAGTGGCAGTAATGACAGAGCATGCGCTGTTACACAAAAACCGCGATAGAGTGAAGCCGCGGAAGTCGAAGCGCGAAGTGGCGAGGGTTCACTGTATACAACTTATAAACAAATCTCACATCTATTCTAAGAAAAATGTTTGGATCTGAAACTAAGACTGATCACTTCTCATTAGGCTACATTTAGGGGCTGGGGACTGTGCCACTGCAAACGCACCCTAGATCTAGAGACAGGATGCCAATGGCAGTTTGGGCAGGCTCCTACCTGCTGACATTAGCCTGCAGGAGCCTTGTGGGCAAAGATATATTTTAAGCCAACAGTACTGAACAGAATCACAGAATGGCATTGATCAGAACACAGCTCCTTCCACATTTCCACAGGTCCCAGTAGCACAAGCTCATGTTTGACCTTATTTAATAGATGACTTGTATGGTTTACGAATCTATTTATTTATTTTTTATACCAACAGCTATTTAATTCAGGATATACAATTCAGGAACGGATTGCTAATGACTTTCTTTTAATAAATTTTAATTATCATAAGACAAATGCTCTTCTTCATGGGCCGCACCACATTTCCATTAGCAAATTCATATATTGCGAATAATTTCATTTAGCTGCTAAATTCTGTCACGGGAATCATTTAGAGTTACTGGAAATAATAATGACTAGTGATAATGCTTCTTAATGAATTGCTGGGAGCAAGAAGCTTAGGATGGAAAGACATTTCTGATCTAGATCTAGAAGATTCAAGACAGAAGAAAACTCAGAATCTATTTATTCCACACAACTTCCCGACGTCCCCCAAGCCCTCTGCCCCCTGGGCACAATGTGAAAATCAGGGAGCAGGCTCAGAGATGAGCTAGGATTGTCCAGGTCACTCAGTGGGTTAGAGGCTAACCCAAGGGATGGGGATTTTCAGACTAGTGTGGGCACCTCACTCCACCACGCTGCCATATCATTCTGGCAGCCACGCCTCCTCGCCGCAGGGTTACAGTTTGGATGTTATCACACAACTAACAGTTACAGACCGAAAATCATGTGGAGCACAGTTCTACTCTTACATACAGAGGATCAGCAACGGGGACTGGTACAGTCACAGGAAGCATTAAAACTATTTATTGACTAAAGTAGAGGTATGTTGGGACTCCAAATCTATGAGGAACTTGTTGACCTCTTAACGTGCCAGAAAACCAGAAACTCATCTATATGGTTATCATTGCTCCAGTTCAGACGGTCCATGATGGCTGCTTAGCCAGACCTGAAGCCTCTCTGAGAACTAAGGCTTGAGAAAACAAGTTAATTGTGCTTGATGCAATGGATGTGTAGACTGTTAGAAGAGCTGTCAGAGCCTCCGGTAAAATGAGTTATTTTTTAAAAAGAAAAGAAATCAAGTTAATCAGATGTAAAAGACAACATTGGAACCCTGAGCATGGAAGTCAGGAACCAGTGATCTGACTTAGTCATACCTGCTCCACCTGCCTCCCCGCTGACTGGGTGAGTCCCACTACTCGTGCCAGCACCCCAGCGGTGCTGGCACGGTGACCGGCACCCTCCCAACCTGCCCTCATCCGCTCTACATGATTCGAAATTAGAGAGTCAAGCCCACACTCCCAAATCCACTCGGAGACAGATGATTAGTGCCCCAGTACTGCCAAACTAGCCACCAGAGAGGCAAACCTGCCCCTCCACCCAGATATATTAAAACAGAACAAAAATCAGGGTAAAGCAAACCAACACACAGTGAACAATACATACAATAACTCCACAGTGTCTTGGAGACAACAGAGAGTTCCAGGTCACAATAGCCTCCCTACACAGATAAAGAAATGGAGCTCAGAGAGGCAATGGGGGGATGAGGTGACACAGCTCACACAAGTAGTAGAGCTTGAACTTGACATTGGACTTTGTGACTTTAATACAGTTTCTTTCTACTTCATAAAACAAAGTCAGCTTCCCTGGTGGCACACTGGGTTATGATTTAGGCTGCTAACCACAAGGTCAGCAGTTCGAACCAACCAGCCACTACTCTGGAGACAGATGAGGCTTTCAGCTCCCATAAAGATACAAATTCTTGGAAACCCAAAGGGGCAGTTCTACTCTGTCCTGTGGGGTGACTATAGGTCAGAACTGACTCCATGACAGTGAGTTTGGCTTTGGTTTTCGTCTGATGAATGGACATTATGCGGAGAGCTATTGGTGATGGGTGATGGCTGACACAGACTACAATGTCAAGTGGAATAATAGTAAGTGACAACCTCAAGCATCGTCCCTGCTGCCCCAACTCAAAAAGCTATTTGCTCTACAGATAAATCCTAGCTACTTAGATAGGAAAAAATATATAAGCCATCAGCTCATGCATTTCTCCCAGACTGATCGTTGATCAAGTGCCAAATGGGTTTTCAAATTAATATCCGATATTAAAGCCTCTGAATCAACCACCTTTGACTTCCACTTGATTCCTCCAAATACATGAAACTCCACCATTCATTCCATGCCAACTGGGAATCAGCGACTCTTTGCTAATCTCCCTTGCCTCTTAAAGATCTGCTCTCTCACTCTCTGCGTGTATTTCTCTCTCTGTGCATATTTCTTACATCAGTTTGCTTTATATGAAGGAAACATTTAAATATTTAAAGTTATAATTTAGCAGACAACAAATAAGTCAGAAATAGACGTTGGAATTTTAAATGCTCTTCTTATAAGAAAAGATTAGAAATGCACTAACCCAGAGAAGGGGAAGGCTGGTGCTCCTACACAGGTTTCTAGATGCACTGTAGAAACTTGTAACCCATTGCACATAGAGGCAAAGGTCACATAGTACATACGGCCCAATTATCCCTCCTTCAAAGGTTTGCCTGCCACAACCACTGCCTCTTCTACGTTCTCCTCCTAGCTTCCCAGGCCTTCTGCAACCCACTGGACTCAATCTCCCCTCAGCAATTCCTAGGATCACCAATGGCCCTCGAGTCACATAATCTAGTGAGTACCTTTTCGTCCTTATCATACTTGACATTTATGCCAAACTGAGTGTTCCTTCCTTCTGAAATCAATGGCCTTCTTAGGCCATTAAGAATTATGGATGGTGATGATCACATGTGTATAATTAGAAAGGGTCAACAATACATGGTAAAGTGGTTACAAGTGGGGCTGTGATCAGCATGATTGGCAGTTCAAAACCAACAGCAGCTCCTCCTGAGAAGACTGGACTTTGTACTCCTGTCAACAGTTAGTCTCGGACACCCATAGGGAGGACGCTATGAGTCAGCGCTAACTCAGTGGCAGGGAATTTGTGTGTTTTGGTAACAATACATAAAAAGGCGCGCAGGTTGGGTAGCTGGTTACACATTGGTCTGCTAACTATGAGTTCAGCAGTTTGAAGCCACCAGCCAGTCTACAGGAGAAAAATGAGATTGTTCTACTCCCGTCAAGAGTTACAGTCTCAGAAAATCACGGCGACAGTTCTATCCTGTCCTGCAGGGTTGACATTTGTCAGAACCAACCCAGTGGCAATGAGTTTGGAACAACACATCAGGTCAGGTGTCAGGTACTTTGCATTCATTCGTTCGTGAAATACTTCATGATAGATGAAGAAGCAGAGGCACGAAAGGCCAGAATAACTGCTCCGCTGTGACACACCGCTCATGACAGAGCCGGATTCTGAACCCACAGTAAGTTCTCCTGACTCCAGAAACCACGCTCAGACCGTGGTTGTGTGGCCACCTCAGGCAGCAGAGCTGGCTCTACACTGGAGTTGACTTCTCCTCTTTTGAGATCAAACATGCTTGGCAAACAAAATCATAAGATATTTTTTATGAAAAGAAAACTGGGCACAGCTTTATTAAAAACTATTTAGGTAAAGGTTCTCATTGCATAATAGCAGCTCATCTGACTATAAAAATGATTCAAGTCAGAGTAAAAAGGTACCATAGAAGTAGCACCAAATAAATTCTACTCATTTAGGAGCTAATTAAAATAAAATGACTATGTGTTTGATTGTCTAAAAGTTTCCCCCTACTTCTAGTTAAACATTTTAGGTTAACAGTGCTTTATTTATTTATGGTAAACAAATGTACCCTTATTTCACTGTATAGCAGATAGGAATTCTTTTTAGATATTAAGGTTTATCTGCATATTACTGGGTGTATGTCTTGGCATCAGTCACTGGCAAGACTGTGTGAATCCCCTGCACTAATCTTGACAATGTTTTTAAAGAGAAGTATTAGTGATCTTAAAAAGTCAAAGGAAACCGAGGGAATTTATAGTGACTATACCTTTAGAAACAGCAGAAATAAATGCACCAAAATGTTATCACTGCCTCAAACAAAAAGACGTGTTCAGTAAATATTTGTTTGAAGAGTGAATGTGGTCTTAGCACACTCTAAAGCTAGGCTGTGTAAGGGAACCCCTGCTCTACTTTTACTGGCTATCTTACAAATTACACAAGGTTAGTTAACCTCTCCATGACTCAGTTTCCTCATCTATAAATGGGACTAGCAATGTCTACTTCAGGAGTTGTGACCATCAAAAAGGTTAATAGCTAGCTATCAAGGGTGTGAACAATGTCTGGCACATTGCATGTACTATTAAAAAAAAACAAAAAACAAAAGCCAGCTCACTGTCAGTGGCTTTATTTTGACTCATAGCAACCCTAGATGGGTTCCTAAGCCTGTAAATCTTTATAGGAGCAGAAAACTTTGTGGTTCTCCCATGGAATGGCTAGTGGGTTTGAACTGCTGGCCTCACAGCTGGCAGCCCAACTCGTAACCCACTCCCCTACCAGGGCTCCTTTGCAGGCACTATGCAAGGGCTAAAACCAATTGCTCTTGAGTCGGGTCCCACTCCTGGTGATCCTGGGTGTGTGAAAGTAAAGATTTGCTCCATAGGGATGTCAAGGGCCGAGTTTTCAGAAATAGATAGCCAGGCCTTTCTTCCAAGGCACCTCTAATGGACTCAAGCTTTCAGTTAGCCACTGAGCACCGTAACCATTCGCACTACCAGGGGTGCCCTTACAGGTGCTAACTACAAGTGCTGTATTTCATTGTGGGTTGTTTTGTTGGTGGTGGGGTTTTTTTTTTTCCAGTAATACATGATTAGTTTTAAAGAATTCTATTTTTAAAAAAAAAATCCTTTCCTCTAATTATTTAATGCTTTCCCCTCCCCTGCCCCCAACTATCATGACCCTAATACTATCTTACAAATCCAGCTAGGTCAGAGCATGTACATGGGTACAGATAAGAGCTAGAAACACAGGGAATCCAGGACAGATAAACCCCTCAGGACCAATAATGAGAGTAGTGATACCAGGAAGGGACGGGGAAGGTGGGGGAGAAAGGGAGAACCAATCACAAAGATCTACATATAACCTCCTCTCAGCGGGACAGACAACAGAAAAGTGTGTGAAGGGAGACAATGGTCGGTGTAAGACATGAAAAAAATATTTTTTATAAATGATCAAGGGTTCATGAGGGAGGAGGAAATGACCTGGTACCAAAGACTCAAGTAGAAAGAAAATGTTTTCAAAATGATGATGGCAACCTATGTCCAAATGTGCTTGACACAATGGATGGATGGATGGATGGTGATGAGCTGTACGAGCCCCCAATAAAATGATTTTTTTAAATCACTGCCATCAAGTAGATTCTGACTCACAGTGCGAATAGTGTACTATAGTGCAGGCTAGAACTGCTCCTGTAGGTTTTTGAGACTGAATCTTTATGGGAGTCGAAAGCCTCATCTTTCACCCACAGACTGGCTGGGGGTTTCAAACTGCAGACCTCGTGGCTCACAGCCCAGAGCTTAACCACTACACCACCAGGGCTCGTAGATCTATTGTCAGCAGATAACACTTTTTAAGGGAATGGAAAAATAAATGGTATTTTAAAATATTAATGATTAATTTTAGGAGAAATGGCCTTATCTTTTACTATATAGAAATAACTTTGAACTGTTCACATGTTAATGCAGTAGCATGATATTTGGGTTTAGATTTTAAGAAGACCCTTTCCCATTGTAATCGCAAGCCTTCCATCTAACTCCTAAAATGTCTGCATCGCCTTTGGGTAAATTCCATTTTCTCATCTCCAAATTACATCCTAGGGATTACAGGTACCACATATAACCTCCAAATCTCCTATAATTATGAAATATGCACCAACAAGCCAATTTTGACATTGTGATCATGTGTCCCACCCCCAACAAAAATGTGCCATATTAACCACAGCATTGGCCCAAAGAGGATCTAAGAGAGTGTGGCCCAGCAAGTCCCCCAGTCGGAGATAATAGTCAATGGAGAATCAGTACAATAGAAAGAATCAGACAGAGATATTCATGCAATTTCCATACATTTCTTTTTCAGATCATTGTTAGGTGCTACCAAGTTGTCTCAGTCTCACAGTGACCCGGTGACAGAGTAGAACTGCTTCATAAGGCTTTACTGGCTGTAGATACCTGGTAGCACAGTGACTGCATACTGGACTGCTAACCAGAAGGTAAGCAGTTTGAAACAACCCTGTGCTTGGAGGGAGAAAGATGCGGCTTTCAACTCTGGTGAAGAGTTAACAGTCTCATAAGTCCTCGGGGGCAGTTCCACCTTGTCCTGGAGGGGGTTGTGAGTCAGAGCGGGCTTGATGGCAGTGAGGTTGGCTTTTTCATCTTTACAGAAGATTTCCAGTCTTTCCCCATGGGGCCACTAGGTGGGTCTGAATCGCCAACTTTTAGTTGGCAGTTGAGCATATAACATTTCACATCATCCAACCCGAACCCGCTTTCATGGAGTCAATTCTGACCCCTAGCTACTCCATATGGAGTTTCAGAGACGGAATCTTTTCAGGGGCAGGCAGCCTTGTCTCTGTCCTGTGGAGTGGCTGGTGACTCAGAACTGCTGACCTTGAGATCAGTGGCCCAGTGCCTAGTCCACGGTACCATCAATGCTCCTTTTTTTGTTAGATTACGCTTACCAAAATAAAGTTGGGAATTTTCAGACAATTTGAGCATAAAGGTGTGATACCCACACATCGCCCCATCCTTAACAATGCAAACATGGATTAAGACAAGGAATATTTGTTGTAGGGGAAGGATAGAGTTTTCTAAATTGTTATTCAGCGATAGATTTCAACTTGTCTGTCAAAATGGTCAATTGAGTTGGAGCATCTGTGCATTCTAAAAATTTCCTTTCTCATAGCACAAAAGAAATAAACTTTATTCATTTTGTTATTAAAAATATTAGAATCTTCCTAAGGTTTAAACTTACGGTCTACATTATTATTCAAAGTCACCAGCCACTTGGGTGAGAAAGATAGAGCTGTCTGTTCCTGGAGAGTTGGCAGCACAACCTCAGAACCCTTCGAGAGGTTGGAATCAACCCAGTGGCAGTAGGTTGGTATATGATATCTGATGATGCTTCTAGTAATATAAGAAACACACAGTCAGAGCAAGGCAGTCCCCAGGGAACACCAACAATAGACTTTGGGGCCAGGGCTTGGCACCCCATCAGACGCGACCGGAAAACACTCCTAAAAGCCAACAAACAGTCCTTGAACTAACGACAAGCTTTTCTTTTTCGTTATAGTTATGTTTATTTTTGTTTGTTTTGTTTTTGTCATTGACTTTTTGTTGTTGTTTTGTTTTCTTTTGTTGCTTGGTTTTGCTCTGTCTTGTTTTTGTGCATATTATTATCTCCACAGGTCTGTCTAAATAAGATAGGCTGGAGGAGAAAACAACGGGACCAACAGTTTTGGGG
>NW_022103922.1:30873160-30893475 GCF_000313985.2 Echinops telfairi
GCGTGGGCTGGCACAGTGGCTGCACCGGCGGGATCCAATACAACACCAGGTGTGGGGGTGGCACAGGACCAGACAATGGTTTGTTGTTGCACATAGGGTCACTGTGAGTTGCAACCAACTCGATAGCACCTAACAACAACAACAACAACAGGATAGTACAAATTACTTTGACATGGCTGTGTGGAATGACATGTCTGCTTTAGTTATTTTTTGTTGTTGCTATTGTTTTCTATTATTTTTTCATTATTAAAATATCATTTTATTGGGAGCTCTTACAACTCTTATTACAATCCATACACAATTGTATCAGGCATATTTGTACATATGATACCATCATTCTTTTCTAGACATTTACTTTCTATCGAGCCCTTGGTATCAGCTCCTCTTTTTTTCCCTCCCTCCCCCCTCATGACCCCCTGAGAGATTATACATTATTATTATTATTTTCATATCTCACACCATCTGCTTCAGTTGTATAAACATTTTTTTTAGTTCAAATCTCCTGGGATTAGAGGACGACGCTTAGTTATATATTCTCCATTCACTTCGTGTTGTAATTTGTAGTGCATCCTTTCTTCGCCCGTTATCGTTGGGTGTTGAATTCCAAGCTCTCCACTCACGTTCTCGTTCACCAATACCCTACTAACTGCCTTTCATCCCAAAGCACGGCTTCTCAAGACCTTTGTCAGGCTCGGTGGGGCAGGTAGTAAGGAGGTTAAGAATTTGATACCGATTCAAAGGGATATTTTAAAATATTGGTTCGATGTTTGCTTAATGACTGCAGAAAGGGACTGGCTTCTATTAATAAAATAGTTTGTCATTTGCTTTATATTAAAAAGGTAACATTGTCAAAATTTATTAAAGTGGAGTAGCTGACAAACTATTTATGCCTGCCAGTGTCAGGTTTTAATAAGCGGGGTAAGCACGGGTTTACTTGTGCTCACTTGCTAATTTTTAGGGAACATTTGACATAGATTTCATAAAACTGTACACTAAAGATCAGTAAGGAAGCATATATAAGCCCAGGCTTACCTTGTTCACTGGGTACTCATTCCTATCAGGAATTGTATATTTGAAGACGGGCTTTGATTCTGTAAGGAGGTGCTGTGGGGTTGGGGGAAGGAAAGTTGCCAGCCACACGTAGAAGTAGAACCTTTGATATTGTGGGAAAATGTGAAATTGTTCTCTAAAGATTAGTCAATACACACCAGTAAGCCCCTGCCATATTATTGGGTAATCCACCCCTGCCTGAAGGTCATTGCTGAAGGTAACATGCTGTGAGATACACACACACACACACACACACACACACACACACACACACACACACACACTTAAAGCAGGGCTCTGGATGGGACTGGAGCTTTCAGATTAAGAGTCTTGGAGGCTCAATCTTAAGGACTCAGCTGCTCACTGGCAGCTTGGCACCTTGATTCCCCACAGCAGCTCTGTGTGGAAAAGACCAGGCCAAGTGCTCCCATAAAGCTCACAGCTTAGGAAATCCTGGTGGGCAGGTCCAGTCCGTCATACAGGGTTGTGATGAGTTGGTCTTGACTCAAGAGTTGGTCTTGACACAACAACAATAATAAGAGATCTAGAAGTCCAGACAGGAAAGACCAAGATATAAGGAACTGCCTAGCTCCACTGTGCCCTCAGGCCAGTTACTGGGTGGTCAAGCCAGAATCATTCCTGGGTGGTCAAGCCAGAATCATTCCTAGGCAGTCAACAAGATTGGACAAATGGGTGTTGGCTCATTTAGGTAACAATGACACAGCTCTTGCCATATTCTCCGATGCCTGGATTTTTCTTTCAAGTCAGATTTTGTAGTAGATGGGTTAAAACACATCCCCAGCTTTTAATCACTTCCAATATTGATGTTCCTTGCAATATGACTTTGTCTTCAGTTAAAGGGAGGAACCAGCATAGGGACTTACACGGGTCAATGGAATCCCGCAGCTTGGGCCAGTTCTGAGTAGTCTCAGGGGCCTTGTATGCTTCTGCTCTATCTCATGGATGCTGTCTCTGCAGTAAAAAAAAAGGCTGGCAAGCAGGCTGGAAGCAAGGGAAGAGGCCTCAGATGACAGCCAGCCACCCCCAGAGGCAGTCATTCAGCTAAGCTCTAGCTGGCCACAGACCCCTGAAAGAGCCCAGCGGAAGCCAAAAGTCCTACCCAAGGAAACCCAACCTAAATGACCACCCATCACATCATCAGCTAAGTACTCTTGTTTCAGAGATTACATTGTGGGGTCATTTGCTTTGCAACAACAACTGATGTTGTTGGTAAGTGCTGTAGAGTCTGCTCCAACTTATAGCAAGCTTCTGTACAAAAGACTGAATCCCTGCCTGTCCTGTGCTTTCCTCACAATTGCTTCTACCTCTGGGATCCTTATTGAAGCCACTGTGTTAATCCATCTTGTCAGGCATCTTCCTCTTATTCACTGACCCTCTATTTAATCAAGTGTGATGTCTTTTCCCAGGGACTGATTTCTCCTGATTACATGTTTAAAGTAAACGGAAATATAGCCAGGGTACTCCTTAGAAGGGAGAAAGGTGAAGTTTGTTCTCACGTACTTTGGACACGTTATCAGGAGGGACCAGTCTCTGGAGAAGGACATCACGCTTGGTAGAGCAGATGGTTATCCAAAAGGAGTAAGACCCTCAGCGAGCCAGATGGCCACAATGGCTGCAACGATGGGTTCACACCTATGATTGTGAGGGGCCACAGGACCAGGCAATGTTTCATTGTTGTGTCCATGGGGCCACTGTGAGTCTTAATTGCCTAGAGGCACCTCACAACAACGTTTTCCTAATTCACAATAAATAAACATATACTCATGAAACATTTTAACAAATGCTGAAGGAGATCAGAAGATGATATTATTTCAGATAAAGTTGATGCTCAAAAGACCATTTAAGGAGGGAGTCAAGTTTAACTGGATCTGAAAATCACATTAACCAAAACAGAAGGAATCCATTAGGGAGCCAAAGATATTTGATACATGCAAAGTGAATTCTGTGAGTAGTAAGTAAATTAGCTTGGTAACAGTTTGGCTTTTTTTTTTTTCTTTGTGAATTTCTAAGTGTGGAAAAAGACAGTGGTTTTTGGGGGAAAAACTTTAATAGAGCCTAATGCTTTCTGTTGAATAACAATAAATAAGCCAAATAAGAAAAGAAAAAAAGTCTATCTGTTCTTTCAAGCTGAGACTAATGCGTTTCTAACTTCACTTGTAACCTGCAGGGGCTGATTCTGTTAGAAGATCCTTCTTTTGACATGAGGAACAAAGAGTGACTTGCCCTTCCCCCGTCAAATAGTTTAGACCTGGAATAATAGAGGTGGTAGTGGGGTATGTAGGAAATGCAGGTGACCAGAAGATAGGGCACTGGATGGTACTCTTACTTAGCACTTAATGAGTTATTTGACTGTGGGCAAGTGACAGGTCTCAGGATCTCAGCCTCCTCATCCATCAGACAAAAGGGGTTAAACCAGATGATCTCTAAGATTCCTTCCAACTAGAAAACCCTGTCATTTTCTGTCAGTGATTCAGTGAGGCAGGCAGGTATCAAGAGAGCATCAAATCCATCCATCATTCTATCCAACCCAACTGCCACCGTTATTCCTACTCACGGTGACCAGGTGTATATCAGCCTGTATTTCACAGGCTTTTCAAAGGCTATGCTTTTGGAAGTAGACTGCCAGATCTTTCTTCTGAGGCAGCTCTGGGTACCTTGTGGAGTAAGGTACCTCCGGGTACTTAATTGGGGGTTGAGGGGTGGTGGCGGCTAGGTTTGCTCATCAAAGGAGCTAGAGCTGCACACCTTCAGGCAAAAATGTACGGCAGGGTGGCTTGTCCTTTGGGCATTTATTAGCAGCTCCAAAGAGCTGTGTAATGTTGCTGGAGCAGGGCAGAGGCCAATGAGCTGTGTGGCCGAGAGGTCAAGGACCAGAGAGACACTTGCCTGCAGCATGATTGAGAAGAGGCTGTGCTTTTGGAATCACTGTGTTCTGAGGATCTGTAACCTGCTACCTTGCTTAATAAACCCCATCATCACGGGCGCTGGCTATGAGCTCTGTGTGGCCACTACAACGGATTATCGCACCCAGTTTAAAAAGTAAAGGGGGCTGTGGGAGAGATAGTTGGTGTCTGAATTTGTAGGAAGGATGGAGAAGTTTAGTTTGCCTAACTTCGGTCTCAGAAATTGACCTTGGATGATGCTAATGTGGAGTTTGATTTCCCTGCCCTCTTCACTCCCATGTCACATTTCTTTCTACAACAGCACCCTTCAACTGCTGTGACCAGTCTCACCCTCCTTTCTGAGTTATTCCTCTCCCATTAATGTAAACTCACTACCCCTAAAGTTTCTCATCTTTCCTGTTGTTATTGCCAATTTGATCCCAGAAAAATTGTTTTTAAAAGAGCAGAGTGCTCAAGAAACACTTTTTTTACTACCCAAGCTAAACTATCGTTGCTTTTAAGAAAACCTGGGATATTTTTGATTTGAGTTTTAAAGATTATCTCAGGGCAAGTCCCATACCTCACACCATATATAAAAACAAACTCAAAATAGATGAAAGATCTAAATATAAATCACATAATTATTAAGACCATCAATGAAAAAAATAGGAATGAAAAAAAAAGAAAAGAAAAAATAGGGACAAATTTAAGGACCCTAATACAAGGCATAAACAAACTACTGAACCTAATGAATAATATCCACACTATAGAAGAAAAAAATAAAATACATTTATGTACATTGAAAGACTTCATCAAAATTGTCAACAGAAAGCTCACAGAATGGGAAAAATATTCAGTAATAATTCATCAGATAAAAGACGAATCCCCTAGTGGACATTTATTCTTATTCAGTTTCTTCTCAAGGTGAAAATAACTCTTTATAAATGTCCTAGAGAAATATAATAGCTTTCTGTTCACCCTTTGCAAGTAAAAAGGGTGGATCGTTCCACTACTGACACAAAACAAACAACAAAAAGACGAATCCCCCAAATCTTTAGAAAACTACAACATCTTAATAGAAAAATACAAATAATCCAATAAAAAATGGACACAAGATATGAAAAGACAATTTAACCAAAGATGACATGCAAGTGGCCAACAACCACATGAAGAAAGCTTTGTGGGTCATTAGCAATAAGAGGAATACAAGTTAAAACAACAACGAGATATCACCTCATACCGACACTTGGAAAAATTCAATAAAAGAGAAAATAATAAATGTTGGAGGAGGTGTGGAAAGTTAGGAATGCTTTTACATTGCTAGTGGGACTGTAGAATCATACACCCACTCTGGAAATCAGTATGGCACTTTCTTAAACAAAAGCAAATACAAGGACCTTCTGATCCAGCAATCTCTCTGCTGGACACATACCTTAAAGAAATTAAGACTACAACATGAACAGATATATGTACATGTATGTAAACATTGCAGCAATTTCCACAATAGCAAAAACATGGAAACAACCAAAAACCTCCACGGTAGGGGAATGGATAAACAAGCTCAGGTACATGTGTACTATGGAATTTTACACATCAATGAAACAATGACAATGAGGAGCTGACACCAAGGGCTGAAGGAGAAAGAAAATGTTTTGAAAACGATGATGGCAACAAATATACAAATGTGCTTGACACCATGGATGGATGGATGGATTGTGATGAGTTGTATGAGCCCCCAATAAAAAGATTTTTAAAAAAACCCAAAACCAATGACAACTCTCTTAAACACCACAAGACATGGACAAAACTAGGGAACATTGTGCTTCACAACCGCAGTCGATCTTACAAAGATAAATATTGATATCGCCGTTGTTATAAGGAAAAACAAAGAAAAAATGAGGTTTATACATCAATAGATGAGATTTTGATGACTATGACTATTTTGATGACTATTTTCAGGGACAGGAAAAAGGAAAGGGTTGGGGAGGCAGCGGGGGTGGAGGGGGGGAGGGAGGGTTTAACAAGATATTGTTGTTGATTTCATTTCTTGAGATAGACTGTGATATATTTTTTCTTTAAAAACAAAGCAACAACAAAAAAACCCAAAACAACAAAAAATAAATCCCTTCAAGTTCCTTATCCCTCAAACCTCAGTAGTGGTTTTTGAAAGTTTATTGTGCCAACCTGGCCAATAAACACATGTGGGGTTAATTGATGGGCAGAGAGATAAATGGCTCTGTGAGCCTCGCCTTTCTAGTTCGCAGGTCTCTTGCTTTGTGATGGTCGGACCAGGGTGCAGCTGCCTTAGCCAGTTCCCTGCTTCAGCTGGCAAGGGTCACTTCCTGCAAGACATCCCTGAGCAGAAGCCACATGGACCTACCCTGATGCAGCCCTGGGTGCTGGAATAGCCGTGTGGAGACCCCTGCCAGCACTGAGATGCTTACACGCTCACTGACTCGGCTTTCCTCCTGCAGTTGGCATCATTGCATGTGTTTTGTGAGATGGAGGAGGACTTTGGGATTGGTGTCAGACATATGGGTTAATGTTGGGCTTGTGGGCTTGGACAGCACTGGGTTGGGATGTTTTCTTGATATGTATGCACTTAACCTTTTTTATATATAAAAAAGGTCATATATATATTATTCTCTGTTATATATATGAATTTCTGTGGATTTGTTTCTCTAATGTACCCAGACTAACACAAGTGGTTTAAAGAAAAAAAAGAGGAGGAAAAGTAAAATCGAAATGGCCTTGGAGTCTTTAGTTACAAACAAACAAACAAAAAGCGTGTTCATCTCAAACAAAAATAATGATGATCTCAAGGCAATAGAGTCAGAGTTCACCCACCCTCTCGACTCTAAAACGTCTGGATTCCATCAGCATTTAAAAGTCTACTCTGCACTTCCCCTCTCTCTGATCAGGATTGTTCTATACCATCTTCGGCTAAATTCCTCAGCAGTAGTCGGCAGGCACCATCCACCTCCTCTGGAATGATGGGGCGAGGCTAAGTGTGGACAGAAGCAGACAGTCTCCTCTTGGCCCTGAGTGGGTCCTAACACTTGACCACTGTGTCTGCCGCGAGGGCTCCGTAGTTTGCATAGAACTCCTCAAACGTCAGTGACTAGGGGAGCAATCTAACTTAATTAACTATCTTCGGGGAAAACTTACTTAAATGGAGATTTTAATTCATGAGGTCTGAAATGGGCTTGAGAACGACATTTTTAACCACTTCCTAGGTGTTCCCAGGGAGTCCAGAGATTCATTTTGGTCCAATCCCTGTTGAGAACGTGCATGTCTACCCCACATGTACTGAATCGGAATCTCAATTTTGACAAGATCCTCAAGTGATTCTTACAGATCTCCGGGGAATTCTTAATGTGCACATAAGAATGTGTATATAAGCTTCCCAGTGATTCTGGTTCAACTTTAAGACACCACTGAGTTAGAGTATTAACCGTTTGTATATAATAAAGACTCAAAAGAATAATTAATTGGAATTATTGAGAAGTTTTAAAAGTTTGGTGGTTTTTTGTGTGTGCAAGGCTCGGCTTTATATTTAGGCAGCAGAAGGGAGGATTTTACTTAGATGTTTGTTTTCTAATAGAACACGCCTTTTAAAATGACATGGATGGGTGGTGTAGGGTCGCGATGATTCGGCTTGGCAATTCACTCGATGGCAGTGAATTGAGTGGAGTGCGCTGGGTGGTAAGAGAAACATCACAACCACTCACTGTGGCTGACTCTTCTCCCTGAGGATGAGGCAAAACAATTGGTTGGTCCTAAGAGTTTGGAGAGGAGATGGGTTTTCCACCACCATTCTTGACATATTTGAGTCAATGACTTCTTTGAGGAGCTGATCAAAGCGAATGACCTTCTTTCTCGAAAAACAAGGACCTAAAATCTGTGTGTGCGATTTCAGGGACTTCAGGACCTTCCATGAACCCTAGTCCAAGAAACCTTCCCTCAGAGGCGGCCTTTGTCTGCCATGCTTCCTGTCTCCGTTTCCTTCCAGGGGATTTCTGTGAAAAAATGGAAAACCTCAGGCCTCTTTGGAAGACAAAGAAAACTGCCACCCACAGTCTCCCACCCTGGCCCCCTGGCCATCTGCAGCCTTTCAAAGCGCTTCCTCTTCCCATCCCTCCTCCAGCCTCTCACTGCAGGCTCTGCCTGCCCGCAGCTCTGCTTGGGGCCTGCCAGATGCATTATAAATAGAAGAGGCCAGTGTTAGCACCCTCTCTCTCCCTTTTTGGCTGGGGACACTTAGATCCGCTGCCTATCAGGAAATTCACTCCAAACACAAAAAGTATCCTGGCCAAAGGATGCTCAGGAAAGGTGCCGAGGTGTGTGGCTGCAGGGCAGGTGAAGGAGAAAGCGGTCCCGGCCAGCTGGAAGCCACAGCACCTGTTCAGAGTAGGTGTCCCGTCAGTCACCGGGGCCATGTGGATGGTACCTCCTTTGGGAGAACTGCTTCAGCCTGATGGCAATTCACTTCCAACAATGGAGGCCAGAGAGATGGCCACGCAGGACACACGTGCACTGGGTGCTATTGGTGCAACAGATACTGGGCCTCGAACGTGGGCTGCTACAGGCCCATTGCACAGACCCAAAAGTCTCACCCCCTGGGGCCCCTGCCCCACTCGGAGCCCCCGCAAGCCACTTCCTCTCCACCCCAGCCTCACTGTTCTGTCTTCCCAGGGGTGAACAGACAAAGCGTGTACCTGAAATATTATCGCTACTTTTTGAGCCACGAGATGGCGATTGTACTTAGTTTTAGGAAGAATGCTAATGTAGAACAGCCATCCTCCCCAAACCTCCCAAAACAAAACAAAACAAAAGGGGCTGCTTAAGACAGTGATGGATTGTGTAGTTAAATGTACAAAATCGAAATGTGCACCAGCCAACGTCTGCTCCTGTGTGAGGAAATATGCTCATTTGTCGATCCAATGCCGCTCTCTTATTTGTCAGTGCTGATTCGGAGGTGCTTGGGGAGCTGGGAGAAGCTGTAGGCGATGGGTTGGGAGCGGGTCATACGAAACTCTGTGCTCGGAGGGGCTACATCTAGTCCCAAATCTTCCTCCAAGGTTGTTAGACTTGGTGACTCCTGCACCCCTCCCTCTGCTTGGATTCTGTATCTGACAGTCTGTGACATAGCCCCAGTTCTAGCAGTCGACAGTTCTCTAGATTCAGCTGCCTAGGGTGAGACATAAAGATGCATTTATGGTTGAGAACTTCCAATAGTGTTGGTCTCCAGGAAGAGAAACCAGCCCTATGGCCACCACACGGATATCTTCAGCACCGCCAGATATCTACCCTTTGGCAAAGACTTGGACAAATTCAACATCTCTTTAAGATTGAAAGCAGCTTCCTTTGAGGAGGGATGGGCACCGGACCAGCTTGGCGGGCAGACCCAATAGTCTCGCCCCAGGGCCAGAATCAGCCCTTAGACAAACAGCTCTTCCCAGTGGCAGCCTCCCAGCTCCTTCCCAGAGCCGCCATCACTGCTTTGTCGCCCTGGTGGCAAAGTGCTTTGTCGCCCTGGTGGCAAAGTCTGCAGTCTAACGACACTGCAGGAGAAAGAGGAGGCTGTCTGCTCCCGTAAAGACAGGCAGTCTCTGAAGCCCTGCAGAGTTAGGATGAATCAGCATAGACTCCGTGGCAGCGGGTTTGATTTTTGTTGTTGCTATGTCTCCATACTGGCTTCCCCTCCCCTGGATGCACTGAGCTTCACCCATGGTGGGGAAAGGGGAGGACTCCTGGCTCTCAGGAGCAGGGAAATATCCCATGGTATTGCTGATAGACTAGCTGTAGCTATGGTCTCAAACATAGCAAGTGTCAGCGTGGAGCAGGGCTGCCCAGTGTTCCCTTCTGTTGCCTGTAAGGCCACTATGAGTCTGCACCCATTGATGGGACCCAACAGCAAAGCCCATAGACACCAATGGCTAGCAGCTCAGTCTTGCAGTCAACGCCCAACATGAAGCCCCTACTCCACCAGGGCTCAGCACCTCCGCCTAAAGCCATGTCTCAAAATACAGTCCGTTGACCACCTGTATCAGAATTAGTTGTTCTAATATCGGCTCCTAGGTCCACCTGGACCCACTGAGGCAGAACTGTCAAGATGAAGCTCTAGAACACAAGTTCCCAAACTTACTGGGCTCATCCCCAACTTTTCTGATAAAAATATTACTCAGCACCCCTGACAATGAAAAACGTTTGTTATGATCCAGGATAAAGTGTAGGTGTCTGCTTTGAGGCACTGCCCCTGCAGTTCCCCCACCCCCCACCCAACCTGGATCATTTCAGCCCTCCTGGGGGTGGTATCACACACTTTGGGAAACACTGCTCTTCACAAGCATTCTGAATGAGGGGACTGACCACTGAAGTTTGCCTCACAAAGAGGTTGCCCATCAAGGGGTGAGGGGGTGGGGGGAACTTGAGTTATAGGCACATTAGTGGAAACATAGGTATTGAAACATGCACAGAGGCAGCAATGTATGACATGAGAAGGCATATATGGCATTTGTTGAAACAGGAAAAAATCAAAAAACAAAAGAGGCTGGCAAAAGTACACATGGGCTTCTTGGAATGGTGGTGCTTTTGTGGATTCCAGGTCTGCTCGGCTTCTTTCAAGGTGTAGAAATTAAACATTTTCTCCCCTCAAATTTATTAGAATCAGGGGCAGCAATTCACCCTAATTAGCCAACACACAGGAGACTGGTAAACCAACTAGAGTGTTATGTCATTAATTATAAGGAAAGACAAAAGTGCTAAGCATACAAATATTAATGTCAGCGTGCCAGAGAGTTGCTCTTGTTTAGAAAAGTCTACACAGGAAAGCAAATTACCTTGAGCAGGAGGTTTGATGAACATGAACTCAGAGTGTGGGAATTCGATCATCTTAATATTATGGGATATCAACCAGGTACATAAGCTCCACTGATGGAACGGGAGAAGAGCCAGGATCTGCCCTTTAAGTAAGTACGCCCAGACGCCATCCCTACTTTTAAGCTTATGGGAACACACGTGGCAAAGGGACAGGAATCTTCTTGCCTGCTTATCTCAGCATCCTTGGTTTGGTTACACAATCATAAATCCTTGTTCTTTATTGATTCCTAAATACTGGTGGCCGGTGTTGTGAGTTGTTGGGTCAATTCCAACTCAGGACAACTCCATGTGTGTGGAGTAGAATAAGGTTTTCAAGGCTGCTACCTTTTGGAACCAGATCTCCGGGCCTGTCTTCCGAAGCATGTCTAGGTAGATTTGAACTATCAATCTTTTGACTAGTTGCCAAGTGCTTAACGAATTGGTACCATCCAGGGAGCCCTCCAGTATTAACCCCTCTGACTTCTGTTCAGTTGTAAGAGAGTTGGGTGCGATTCTTAAGAAGTATTCTAGTCCCCTTAACTAATAAAAACTTCTAGCAAATAGGGTTCTAACCTATTACTTTAAATTCGATTTGAAGTTTCATGTAATATCATAATTGCTAAACGCATGTTCAGGCAAAATGAGGCAAAACACATAAAATGTTTGCCTTCCTACTGAGCTATGTTGAAATTATGCACACTCTTAATTCTAAGCCTATCTTAAAAGTACAGAGGAAGCAACCTTAAGTGGAATGGGGTGACTCTCACCTTATTTATTTAGATGCCAGGCCCATCTAACCCACAAGTATCCAACTGAGCTTCAGGCTCAGCTTCTAATCTAGGTCACAATGGCACACACAGTCTCCCTGACATTCTCCATCATCCCATGGGTCCCCTTTCGTACCATTAGTCATTGGTCATGCAGGCTCTATTGATGTAATCTGCCCTCTGAAGATTTATAGGTTACATTTTTCCTATAGTCAACTTAAATTTAGAGAAAAGGACAGAAACCAAAGGAAGTAGATGTACTGAAGTTTTGCTTAAGGCTTATAGCGACTGCTAGAACTGCTGAGATAAAGCACACTGGCTTCTTTCCTGATGAGTTTATATTTCAGACAAGAATAATAAAACTTTATAGGTAAAATGGACTAAACATTAGAAAAATAACACTTTTATGGCCTGGTCCACATTTTCATATTTTGATTAAAAGGGATTGGGGTTTTCATATGGAAGGGAGTCAAGAGTATAGCTAATACAAAATAACATCGGCACTTTCATTTATTATGTGTTTTAAAATAATAGTAAAATATTTCAGAAAACATTATTGGAGGCATTCTCATCCTGTCTTTCCAGATCTTTCCAGGCCGACTCTGCTCCTACCTGCTCTTTAAACTTGATAATACCTAAAGCAGCTTGAATAACCCATTGTACCTCAATAGACCATTTTTTTATTAGTCTTTTCTCCTCATTTTCCCCCTTTGCTGCCCATGATCCATCATGTCTCCTAGTCTTTCTGTAGGAAACTCTGCCTCTCTCTCCATTTGTCCTCTACAACTCCTGTCTTACAAATCCACACCCCTGGACCAGCTCAAACACATCTGCCTTCTCCACTTGTACATGCCGGCAGAAAAGCACCAGAGAAATACACACAGGTGGGTGGGTGGGTGGGAGCTACCCATTATGGCACGGGCCTTTTGTGCTTCTAGCCATCTTTTGCTATGCCACAGTCAGATTTCTTTGCCCCTCGCCTCCACGTTAGTTCCCATTTTTGCCACTCTTCTCCTGCTACCTCGTTCACCTCAAGTACCCCATTTAGTTCACTGAGTAAATTGAGGTGGCCGGGCATGAACCCCCTTCAGCTCTTCACCCTCAACTCAAAACTTTGTCTGCACCCTTAATCTCCCTTCCCTGATGCCGTGAGGACAGAGGTTTCGTGGCCAGTATTACCCCAGTACTCTTGAATTCATTCTTTCTCACAGCCATCTCCATCATCCAAAGAATGGTTTTCTAGGCTAAATATTGGATGACTGATGCAGGAAGCACCCAAAGAAGATAGAAGGAATTCACAGAGTCACTGGACCAAAAAGAATTGTCCAGCATTCAACTATTTCAGGAGTAGCAACTGCGATTCATATTTGTGCCCATTCCAAAGAAATAGAATGTGGTAAATTATCCATTTTATTGATAATTAATTATTAGAGTTATTAATTAGTCCAACAGAACATGTAAATCAGCAATTAACATCTTTTTAAATACATGCAAATTCAGTTTGGCTGAAGATAGCTCAAAAAAACGATTGCAGCTGTCCATCAGCAGAGAACTGTCAGAAATGCAAGCCACATTCAGAAGAAGACACGGAATGGGGAACAGCATCACTAGCCTTGGGTAGATCCTGGCTGAAAGCTGAAAATACCAAGAAGCTGTCGACCTGCATTTTATTGACCATGCAAAGGCACTTAGCTGCGTGGTTCATAACAAGATCCTCAACAAGATGGATTAGCACAGTGGCTGCAACAATGAACTTGAACAGAGTAACGACTGTGAGGATGGCACAAGGGTGGGCAATGTTTCCTTCTGTTGTGCACTGGGCCACTCTCTTGACAGTTCCTAACACCAACTGCAGTGTCCTCATGCCGCAGTTGGTTTCATCAAGTACCTATCTGTGCCCCTGTTTTCTTCAACTTCTCCCACCTTCTGGCTTCTCGTTATTACCTAATTGTGTTCAAATTTCTTCAAATCTGAAAATAAAAGGAAAGCTTCCTCCATCCTGCATTCTTCGTCCGCCTATCACCTTACACCTCTCCGTCTTATCCAGGCTTCTGGAGTGGTCCCATTCAAAGTTGTCATTTCTTTGCTGCCCATATAATCCTCCGTGAGACATGATTCTCCGTGAGACAAAAAACAACAACCATAAAACCCCAGCTTGTCTTAAAAGCATCAATGACTTCTAATTGTCAAAACCTTGGAGAGTTGAGTGTTCCAGGCTTGGCCTCTCTGAGATGTTTGGCACTGTTGTCGGCTGTCGTTTTTGAGATCCTCATCTGTTACTCCTGTGAAGTGGATGATGACGACACTCGAGTTGTATTTCCCATGCAACGCTCTCCTAGCAGTTCCACACCAACCTATTGACACTGCACATGCGATGCTCACATGTATACCAATGCAATATACCCAAGATGGCCTCATTAATTATCCTACCAGTTCTTCTGTCTGTGTGCCCTGTCATCCCATTTGGGAATCATCTTTAACTTCTCACTCACCCACCTCCACCCTTACTGCCAATCGTTGCCAAGTTCTTTGTACCCTTAAATAAAAAGATTTTATTTCCAACATCCCTTTTGAGAGAATCAACTGACTAGCTCCGCGCTTCTGATCTCACCCCAGAGAGACCCCCAGCGACAGTGGAGTCTGTGAAGTTCTCATGCTCCTCTTCACCCACCTCACAGGCACCAACTTCCTGAGAACGTATGACTGGGGAGAGGGCATCCAGCCGCAGTGAGGGGGGGTAAGCGCAAAGCTAATGTCATTGTTCAATCTTTGTGTTGAAGAAATGGAGTTTTGCAAATCATAACCATCTTGCCTTACTCATTGATATGTTCTAGGCAGAAAATGAAACAAAATAAATGTGTAGATGTTCAGGGGAAGCGTAGGTTACAAGAACCATCACAGCAAAGTCATGGTCTAGGAGGACGAAGCACACCTTTCCCTCTGAAATGAAATTGTGTTTCTTTCTTTGTGCTCCACGTGAGACATAAAGATAATCCAGAGGGACGAGTGTGCCGGCCCCTCCTCACCCAATTCCCTGGCACCTCTGAGTGTGTGACCATCCCACAGCAGGAAGGATGCACCCGGAACGTGTCTCGAAAGGCCTGGAGGACTTTGATATTGATGACACTGAGGCTCAAAATTTTGATCAAGAATATCAACAGGGAACCAAAAATAAACTACATATGCTTCTAGATCCCCTTAAGCTAAAAACCCTATGAAAATTTAAAATCACAGAGGCGGTGTTACAAATTCCTTTGAGGCACCAAGGAAAGCTGTAGACTCCTCTGGAACATGCACTTGGGCGCGCGCACACAGAGCTTTGTGTCAAACTTCAAGGGCCTTAGTTTGAAATCCCTTCTCTATATCTGCCAGGAACCCTGGTGGCATAGTAGGAGAAGTGTGGGGATGCTATCCACAGGGCCTACAGTTCGAGACCAATGGCCATGAAGCCACCCTGAGGAGTGAATTCAAGAGCACTGGGGTGAGGCTGGCCTTGCAACACCCGCCTCAAGGCATCAGAGAAGGAAGGATAAGGGTGTAGATCAGTGGTTCTCCACCTTCCTAATGCTATGACCCTTTAATATAGTTCCTCATGTTGTGGGGACCCCCAACCATAAAATTATTTTTGTTGCTTCTTCATTAACTGTAATTTTGCTACTTCTTTGAATCGTCATGTAAATATCTGATATGCAAGATGGATTTTCTTTTTTTTTAACAAATCATTTTATTGGGGGCTCGTATAATACTTATCACAATCCATACATATACAATCCATGCAGGATGTATTTTCATTGCCACAAACTGAACATAATGAAACATAATTAAAGCCTAGTGATTAATCACAAAACAACATGTAATTATATATTGTGAAATATGTATGTGTTTTCTGATGGTCTTAGGCGACCCCTGTGAAAGGGTCGTTCGATCCCCAAAGGGGTTGCGACCCACAGGTTGAGAACCGCTGGTGTAAACTTTTGAATTGAGGGTGGGGAAATGAGGGGGTTCATGCCTGGTCACCTCAACTTTATTAGTGAAGGAATGTGGAGTATTGAGGTGGGCTGCGTAGCATGAGAAAGAAGAGGCTTTCTACTCAGAGAAAGAGTTAGACTCTCAGAACCCACAAGGGCAGGTCTCCACTATCCTGCAGGGTTGCTGTGAATGGGAATCGGCCGACGAATGTTTCATTTTTTAGTCTTTATCTGGGCATTTGCTATGCATGAATTTGAGTATGGGTGGAAGTTTTCATTTTTATGATCAGAAAAGCATTATTACAGAATGGTTTCTAGCCAGTCCCACAGATAGCACGCAGTGTCTCGAACTCGTTCTTCTGTTTCCGAAGGCATCTTGGCACAGACTTCTCTGGGGTGCCAGCTCCCCCTCGGTTCAGCCAGCGAGTCTTCCACACAAGGCTATCGACGCAGGAACTTAACCCTCTCTGCCCATTGCCAAAGGCTTCTGCTCCAGGCAAACAGGCCAGATTCTAGCTCTCGGATGGGGTTTTTCTCTCTAGATCATCACCACACTGCCCGAAGACTTACAAGGGGACGTGGAAGTGAGAGGAAGGCAGGTAAGGAGGTTCTAGTTGCTCCTTTCCTGGAGAGACACGCGAAAGCCTCGTCTGGCGTGGCTGGAGATTTCAGTCACAAATGATGCCTGGGATGAGAGGAGAGGTGGCTCCATTGAGACAAAGACGGCTTCGAGGTGCTGGCAGACGGTCTGATTGGGACAAGGGAAACTAGGCCTTGTATTAAGGGGTTAAGCCTAAACGTTTCTCATACTTGAATGTTCTCAGTGCTCAGATCAATTCCTCTCTCCGAAGGTGTGGAAGAGTGTTTGGACAGCAGTATTCTTGGTGCTTAATTATCAGCCATGATGAGTGGGTGCCGAGCTCGATGTTACTATTACCCACCGCAGGTCCCCGTATCCTCCATTGGCTGGGAGCTCCGCCCCTCTACCAGATGTCCTTTGGCTGTTTACTCACAGCTTGCCTTTCCCTACAATTCAAGGGCTTTTTCAAGAATTCCAATAAAGAGTCAAAATTTCTTCCAACCCTGGAGAAAAATATTTTACATGTCATAACCACTTGATAAACATAAGGTGCAATTTCCCTAGTATGTGGAAAAATACAATTTTGTTTCATAGTATTGCTGCCGAATAACAGAAAACAAAATGTTGGCAGAATGCCACGGGGGGAAACAAAAAATTTCAGCAGTTTCGCCTAATTCCATTACATCACCACTTCCCAAACTCACCAGTTGTCGTTCCATGTTGTAAAATGGCACCACCAATTACTCTACTTCGTGTGTTAGGGAGAAGAGAGACTCCTGCTGGGTTCTGGGAGAGAACGAGGGTGAGGGACTTGTGCCAGAGAAAGTGCTACAGGAGAGTCACTGTGCTCGCTGGCCTCCTCAGACACCCATCCGACAGGTGCAGAGAAATGAGCCGCACAAAATGCTTTCGTTCTTTTTTTAAAGAACGAAACTGCTAACTTCAGCTTGTATTCCTGAGTTTCCACAAAGTTCAGTGTATCATGCAGAACGCAATACTCACAGGATAGACCTGTTCTTCAGACTCCAAGGATCGCTCACTGCCATTCAGGCAATTCTGACGCACAGTAACCTGTAGGGCAGGTTAGAATTGTCTCCCTGGGGTTCCGAGATGGTAACTCTTTCCAGGGGTAGACAGTCTCCTTTTCACCTGTGGAGCTGTTGGTGGTTTCAAACTACTGACCTTTTGGAATGGGGCCATGATATTCACAGTTCCATCTGCCTGAAGCTCTCTACATGCACACCCTCCTTGACCTGCCTTATTTGAAAGCATTATTATGTATACATATAAAACCAAACTGGACAAGTGATTATAAGACCACTGTGGATGGAGAACAAAAGAGCCCTGTAGGCGTAAGGGTTATGCATCAGGCTGCGACCCTCATGGTCAGCAGTTTGAAACCACCGGCAGCTCTGCAGGGGAAAGACTGGACTTTCTACTCCCGCAAACAGTGACAGTCTCACAAACGCACAGGGGCCGCTATGAGTGCGCCTTGGTTCAATGGCAATGAGTTTGGTTGGTTTGGTGGGTGGAGAGCCGGCTCCCTAACCAAGAACATGAAGTCAAGCGGTTTTGAGGGAGGAAAGAAGGACGGAGAAACTGGAAGGTCTCAGTCCTGTTCCAATTCCCACTATACAAGTGGAACCAATCCCAGCCCAAGCCTGTGGGAGCTGTGGAGCCATAATATGGCCAAGAGTCCAGACACTGGAGGCAGAGAGGCTAGCCTTGACTCCTAGCTCCAGCTGTTACTCTCTGTGTAACTTCTTTTTCCTCTCAATTGTCTCACTAGTGAAATGGGTATGTTCCTAACAGCATGAGGAATAAAGAGCATGCATAACAAATAAATGAGTCGTCTGTCTAAAGTACCTTGTGCCTTGCACATGGTCTACACCGTAAAAGTACTTGCTGTAAATATTCCATGTGTTTAAACTACCTTACTGTGATGAGATACTTGTTCTAGATTATTTCAACCATTATCCATTACCATCCCCACACTCACGCGTCATTCTAATGCACCATCCTTTCCCCGTTACTGACCAGGCCACCACTGTCAAGAGGAGGGGTTGGCATTGGCCACGAGTCCTTAGGAAGAGCACTTGCAGAGCCAGATTTCCCCTCTGGAGGCCTGAGAGAGGGCCGACACACTTGTGCGCGCTGGAGTTCCAAAGGGATCAAGGGAAGAGAGACGAGTGACGGCATCGGAGGAGGGTCCTCGGGCTCCAACGTGCTCTCCACACTCGAGGGGTGTTTGAAATGGGCCATCGATCCCCCTCAGCAGCAGTGAGGGGTTAAGAGAGAAGAAATGGCTGTCCCGCGTCCCAGTGGAATTTTTACTAATATCAATGTCATAGAATGTCTTTCCCCAAAGAGTTGAACATTGGTGAACAGTTGAACCGAAACAGGGTTGAGGCAGAATGGATCTAAAATATACCCACTGGGTTTCCCCCACTAAGAAAGATGTGGGGCACAATAAACTTTCTTTGCTCCACAGAGGGAAGGGGGGAAATTTTGCTGGGAAGACAAGAAAGCCAATCTCAAGGGGCATTACAGTTCGGATGAAGGGACACCACAGGAAAAGTCTAGAGCCTCACCGGCTAATGGCCAGTCACAAACTTGGTGATGCTGCAGAGGTCTCCATGTAGCCAGGGCAGTGCCTGCGCACAAGAAGGAGTCTTGTACATCTCCGTGGATACCAGTATGGGACATGTCAATGAGAGGGGATAGGGGACTGATCCCCTTGCCCTTGACACTGAAGGTCCTTGAATCTTCGTTGGTAAACCCGAGTCAGGAGTGGAGTGGGGGTGGTGATCAGGAAAGACAAAATCCTGAATAATTAAGTACCAGCTTTAAATGAACAACTTTACCTGACATTAACTAAGATTACATGTTCTGCCAGGGAGCAAAATGGGACTTGACGGGGAGAAGTCCTAGCCCAAACCAAGAGCATGGGGACTACACACCATGCTTGGTAACTCAGCGGACCTTCCAAGAAAACAGGGAGTCCTTCTCAGGCCGTCACGGCTATTTCTTCAGTCATCCTCAAGGAAGAATTCTTTGGATTGGTGGTGTCATTGTTTTGTGCCCTACCAAGTAGATTCTGACTCACGGTGACCCTGTAGGACAGAGTGGAACTGCTCGATTGGGTTTCCTGGGAGGACTGTAATTATGAGAACAGACTGCTGGGCCTTTGCTGCTGGGTTACTGCTGGTGGATTGGAACCACCAACGCTTTGGTTAGCAGCCGGGTGCATAGTCATCATACCACCAGGGCTCGTTGGTTGTTGTTGTTCGGTGCCACGCTAGAAGTGGCAGACAAAGAAGACACAGTAAGACACGATGTCGATGGCTGCAAACGTCGATCTCTGCTAAGGAGCAGCCAAGTGAGACCCGCTGCCGCTAGGAAACCCCACAGCCTGGCAGATGGAGTCTCGCATTTGGGTCAGTGGTGCTAGGTTCAGACCCCAGTCCCACATCTGACTAAGCTACGTCATCTTGTCAGAACCATGCCCTCCCATGGTGCCAATCTTGATAGGGGTGGTGTGTGTGTGTGTGTGTCTATGTGTGTGTGTGTGTCTGTGTGTGTGTGTAGGTATATAGGTATAGGACTGAACTAGAGCAGATCTGGAAGCCCTCTCATATGGCTGCCAGGTGCTCAGGGAGTATCTGCTGAAGAACAAGCCCTGTCGAGAACTCCTTCAAACCTGGCTGGGTCTTTCCCCCAGGGTGACCCCTTTCCCAATCTCAGAATGAGGCCTTGCCCTGAATTTATCTATAGATGAATGTCAGTTATAGATAGATGACCCAGACCACGATGCTGCCCCATATTAGTGCCAATGTTATTGGTTCTTTGGCTTTCAACTGTCCTGTTGGACTGGCGGCCTTCACATGTAACTCTTCCAATACCCCCCTCCCCACATCTCTCCTTCACCAGCTTGTGCCCCGGAGGTTCCCACAGCTCAGGGCAAGCCCATTACACCGACCTGTATCATCACAGAGCCACCTAGAGTTCTAACCTTCTAATTGAACGGGGGAAAACAGTCTAAACTTAACAGATGGGTCTGGCTTTCTAATTAAGCCAGAGGGAAAATGTGCAGCAATGTCCTATTTTGTCATTTAATGGGTGGTCAGGCCAGGGTGCAGAAGAGCTCTTAGTGAAGGTGGCAGAGATGTTGACTGCACCCCTAAGT
>NW_022103922.1:30894528-30900615 GCF_000313985.2 Echinops telfairi
GCTGGTGGAAAGTGAACTGGGGGTGCGCAGGGGGGAGGGGAAACTGAGAAGGGTCCCCGGGGGCTCAGCCAGCGGGAGGCCTGGGTGCCTCCCTCACAGCTTGATGTATTTCGGTGACAGCAAGGGCTGACCGGCCTCTTTCTGTTTCCGTTTGCAGTTTGTTGGCTTCCTTGGTGTCAGCGGCGAGTTATTCCTTCCAAGCTTCCCGTCTGCATTCCACGGGCTTCCTGTAACACGCTTATGTCTGCATTCACATCCTTAAGACCAAGGAAGCTGTCCTCGGAGCACCAACAGAAACCTGAACACAGAACGAAGCCGTTTGGCAGCTGGGAATGCACGGGGAGGAAGGGATAAAGTCGAGCCGCACGCCATGAAACCTGGAAAACTCCATCAGCTTTTCCAGTTTCTCTTGAACCTCTACATCCCCAAAGGACCTAATTGTCCCTAAAGAAAGCAATCAGTGTGCACAAGCTAATGAGACCCGCCAGTCACTGGAACGGAGCGGCTCAACAGGGAGTCCGATTCTGTACACTTGGCAATAGACTGCACACCTGGTCCTTCCCCCCCACACCCGCTGGCCCGGGCCCTCCTGAGGCCGTGCTGACTCCATCAATCTTGGCTTCCCCAGGGCTTGCGCTTAAAGAGACACCCCAAGAAGTTAGATGCCTTTTCTCTGGTGGGCATTAGCCAGGAGCCTGGGATTTCTGCTCCTACACAGTAGTTTCACTGTGCTGTAGTTTCATCCTTGAGGAAAGGCTTGTAGGGGGACCCTGCAGTAACAAGGAGCTCTAGGGGCACTGTCAGCTAAGCATGGGTCACCAGTGGCTCTGCAGGAGAAAGATGAGGCTATTTGCTCCCATAAAGATTTACGGTCTCAGGGTGGGGGGGCAGTGTAGGGCAAGGGGATCTTGGGAGTGGATGGTGAAGGCCTCATCACCAGAATGGACCGGAATTGAATAACACATCTTGAAGGTGATTTGCCCATGGGAGAGGGAATGTTCTAAAACAATGCTGTGGGGGTGATTGCACACTTCTCCTTGATGCGATTGAATGATGCATGTAAACTACTTGCCAATAAAACTGTAGGAGAGAAAAAAAGATTTGCGGCCTCAGAAATCCTATATATAGGGTCACTATGCATCAGCACCGGTTCATAGACAGTGAGTTTAGCTTGTGGCTTTCTTGCAGGGAAAGGGCTTGGTTTTGTTTTCTTTCATGGGAGCGAAGGTAGAGGCATGAAGAGGAACCAGCTGCTTACTTCTGGAATGGGGAATGGTTCCTAGAATGGAGGGCATGATGATGGTCGTGTTTAAGCAACCCCATAGAAACACAAACTGACTTGCACACATGTAGTTGCTCTCTGTCTCCTCTGATAGACACCGCCAGGTCCCTGTCGCAGCCCAGGCCTGTTCAGCAGAAGAGGCTGTGCAGCTGCACCTTCGCTCCTCAGATGGCTCCACACAGCCCTGCACAGTCATTGCCTCTCACGATGGTGCCAGACCACCTCCACCTCCACTGAGTCTGGGCCATGGTACTTGTCTACTGTGAGTTCTAGCCAGTATTTTTAAGTCGCAGGAGCCAACGTCTACCTCCATCAGTTAAATATTGGCCTTGTGACCATAGACAAGTCACTGACCACCTCTGAACCTCCAGTGCCTTTTCTGTGAAATTCAAGTGCCATTGTGTCTCTTGCCGGCTCCTTAGCAGGGATAGAGTAATTGTATCTTGGGCCTCATTGAGTGTTCCTTCCAATCATGCATTTGATTGATCCAGTTCCATGGTTTTTAGATGTTTTAAAGCAGCAGAGCCACCTTGTGTCCCAGGGAAATCTGACGTGGAACTCCAGTCCAGAAAGCAGGGGAGCAGGGCAGAGGGTGGGACTTTTGCCCACTTGGCTTCCCTCTACCTGTGGGGTTCCTGTAGTTCATGTGTGTGTGTGTGCACGCGCGTGTGTGTGTGTGTGTGTGTTACTAGACACAGGGTGGAGTTGTGTGTTTGATTGATGGGACTGGCCTCGCTTGCTTGGAAAGCCCTTGGCTAGCTGCCTTCTCCCAGTCCCTGGCCCTCCCTGACTGTGGGACCCTCGCTGACAGCCACCTCACTGGCATCCTTGGTGCGGACGAGCCCAGCAGAAGCAACAGCAGGGACCGCTGAAGCCGCCTTGCCCAACTCATCAGACCATGTCCACTTTAACTGGACTTTCCACCTTCCTTCTTTGCCCTCCAGTGCCTGGGGCTCACAGGGGAGGAAGGGGCTGGGTAGGGAACAGGTAGTAGTCATCAGTCCTGAAATAAAAACGATCAGGGCCAGACTTTTTAAAAACAGCAACAGTAAGTTAGTGTGAAGGAGGCTGTTGAGAGGGCCCAGCGCTCGGACTGCCAGAGGCCCCGGGTGTGTCTCCCGTCTGAATGGGGTAGCCAGTTGCTTCAATAAGGGAACAAAGGAGCCTTAAAAGGGTCTGTCAACTTATAGGGCAAATATGATGGTTGTGCCCCAAAATGTGGGCTTCAAATGGAAGAGAGTCAAGTTCCAGTGTTCCTAACAAGAGTCCCCAGGAGGGCACACAGAGAGATGTCGAACGTATGGCAGGGTTTCTAGGGCTCCCAGCAGGAGAAGAGGAGACTTAGTGCGCAGTGGTCAAGCATCTGGCTGCTAACCCACAGGGCATCAGTTAGACTGCAGCACATCTCAGGAGAAAGGTGTGCCCATCAGCTCCCACAAAGGTGACGGCCTTGGCAAACTGTCCTCCAGGGACCCCTTGATAGCAGAATGTTTGATTGGGGAGGTGGGGGAAGGGGCAAAGAGGGAGAGGAGATTAGGGAAGGAAAAAAGAGTCATCTGAAGTAGAGAGACCTTTAGTAAAGGAGAATGCAGGTGAGAAGTCACCAGGCACAGGGATAGGGACAGGAGGGGCTTCTGCAAGGGGAGGAGCACATGAGGAGAACCTCCCAGACCACCAGCTGAACAACAGGACCTCGCAGACAAGTCCCAGCTACATTCCTCTCCCCGCGCTGTGTCCCTGGAGGTGTTGGTCGAAGCGCGACCGACCGTGAAGACGGAAGGCCTGCAGGACAATAGCTATGTAGAAAGAGAGCAGAAGTGACCCCTCCTACTGGCCACAGGCCCAAGAGTGAGAGCTGGCAACTCAACTCTTTTCATCGAGTCCTGGGTACTGGACATTTGAGTGATGTGTCCAGTCGCCGTGATTTACACTGCTCCACAACACCCCATGCGGCCATCGAGCCCATTCACAGTCACAGCTGCCTCCAGCACAGAGAAAACTGCTCCCCAGCAGTCCTGAGACTGCACATCTTGTGGGAGCAGCCAGCCTCCTCATTCTCGGAACAGCTGTAGGTTTGAACCGCGGACCTTGTGGCTTCAGCAGTGCCAATAGGGCTCCCGTTGCCCATTAATTCATGAAACTCAGTTAACTCATGAAACTGCCTGCAGTTTTATCTCATGGCAGCAACAGAATTCATGTCAAGGTCTGAATGAAAGGGATAGTGGGTGTGCCAGTTACATCATCTACCATCAAGTTGAGGAAGGGGTGGAGTCTACCTGTCAATCAGGTTGCAGCTTGATGACCTCTTTGGGAGGCGAGGTGCAGATAAATAGCTCCCTGGAGACCCCAGACACACACTCTCTCTGCCACACATTCCTGTTGACAAGCCACATGGAGCTACGCTGATCCCAGCCAAGGCAATGGAGCTGGAGGAGTCACGTAGAGACCCAGGCCAGCCCTGAGGTGCTTCCACTGCCATTGGATCCACAAGACTTTCCACTCACTGGCCTGTGATCTTCCTGCATTCGGTGTCATTATATGTGTTGCAAGAGTCTGAAGAGGAACTGGTATTGGACAAATGGGCTAATACCGGACTTATGGACTTGATCGGGACTGGGCTGGGATGTTTTCTCAATATACTATTACTCTTTATATAAAACTCTTTCTTATACACATATGAGTGTTTATGAATTTGTTTCTCTAGCCCATCCAGACTAACACAGTGGGAGGCAATGTTACTTCTATGGTTACACCCTGGATTTATTTTACAGTCATTTGGGCTTCTCCAACATTAATGTGTATTAATCTCATAATTAACTGTTACAGGTATTAATCAAAAGTCTTTGTGTGGCTTAAGTAAATAAAAGAAGTGCCCTGGCACATTTAACTGGGAAATCCAGGGGTGAATCTGGTTCCCAAGACTCAGGTGAGGCCACCAGCTCTCTTCTCGTCCCCCCCCCCCCTTCTCATCTACATGCACTGGTTTATGGGACCCGTTTCTTTTAGGGCACAAACTGTTTTTGTGTTTTTTTCTTGGCTCCAGTGGTCTTCCAGCTTCCCAACTTGGTGCCTGCTCTCCGCCCCGCCCTCCCCTTCCGGCACAAACTGGTTTTATCAAGTGGTGGGATTCAAACAATTTAATGACTGGTTCGCTGCCTTAGTGGCTGTTTTAAGTATTTTTTAAACAAATGATATGAAGGTGGTTTATTATTTTGTACAGTGAATATTTAAATTAGAACAATAAAAGAGGTACACATTTTAAAAAAAGAGTAAGGAATGTAAATGTGTGATTTCCACATGGGGCAACTGCCCAGACATCCACCCAGAGGACAAGGGCCATTTTCACCACCAATTCGCCAAACTCAACCAAATATGAGGTATGGGTTCTGCCGGACAGGTGCAAATCAGCTGAATCGCACCGCTGGTGTCAGCCATGAATAGGGTGCAACAACAAGCAGAGGTGTCTCCCAGCTGAGACTATAGAATAAAGAGCGGCTTGCGTTTAGCATTTCAATACAGATCCCCAGAGCTCACGACTGGCCTGGTTTGGGTCATGTGCTCACTTGATGTCCGAAGGGGTAGGGCCCATGGCTAGCAGACTTGTCAGAACAATGTGGCAATGAGGGAGGGATCTTTCTCGAAGTAAGCGGGCTGAATAAGTGTAAGAGTTGCCCACACATTGTCATAGAAGACACGGAGATGCCGAGATCTCAGATGAATACCCTCCCTAACTGCTAACCCACTGCCGTCCAGACGGCTCCCACTCAGCACAACCCTCTAGTGAAACCCAGCACTCTACAGAAAAATGCACAAGAGCCTTCCAAAGACTGTCCCCAGCTTCCTCCCAGCAAGCTGCAACAGACGGTCAGAAGTTTTTGCTGACACCAGAGATGGATCCCTGGAGAAGGGGTTGGGTATGCCATTTTCTTGTGCAGAAAGTCTACGACAGAAAATAGATTAACCTGTGACTCCTGTGTAACCCTCAGGCCTGTCTCCCCTTTGCAGACTTTGGAGCACCTGGTACTTTATGCTGTCCAGTCAACCCACATTTCATGATGACCCACAGCACAATATGGCAAAATGCTGCCCAGTCCTGTGCCATCCCTACGACCAGTTTTGGATGGGACCCTTGAGGTCCACTAGAGTTTTCACTGGCTGATTTTCAAGATGTGTTAGACCAGGTTGACTGGAGAAACAAATCCAGAGACACTCACATATGTATAGGAAAGAGCTTTGTATCAAAGAGTAATTGTATAGTAAGAAAACCTCCCAGCCCAGTCCTTCTCAAGTCCATAAATTCAGTATTAGCCCATAAGTCTGATACGAGTCCATAAATCCCTCTTCAGACTCACACAGCACGTGCAAGGATGCAAAATGCAGGAAGATGACAAGCCAGTGGGTGCAAAGTCTCATGGATCCAGTGGTGCTGGAAGATCTCCAGGGTTCTCGCAGGTCTCAGTGTGGCTCCATGTGGTTTGTCAACAGGAAGGTGAAAGCAGAGAGAGAGAGAGTGGTCCTCCTCCAGCAAACCATTTAGCTTGGTGGCCCTCCAATCAAGCTGCTACCTGATTGACAGGCAATACTCCTCCCACATGTTCCTATGGGAGCCATGCTGGCACACACAAAAAAGCCCTAACTAGCACACAAGAAGAGGTTTCCAGGCCTTTCTTCCTGGTTTGTCTTAGTCTGGATGCTCCACTGAAACATATTCAGCATCCTTGCAACATGTCAGTCTACGTTGACTTGTTGTATTAGTCTAGGTACTTTGGAGAAACAAATCCACAGCAACTCACGTATAAGAGAGA
>NW_022103922.1:30901368-30906608 GCF_000313985.2 Echinops telfairi
TAGTATCAGACTTATGGACTTGAGTTGGACTGGGCTGGGATGTTTAATTGATATAGAATTACTTCTCTTTTTTAAATAATTGAGTCTTGATATAAAACTCTTTCTAAACCTATATGAGTATCTCCGAATTTGTTTCTCTAGTCAACCCAGCTAACACTCTCCCACAGGACTCTGAAACTTAGGAGTTAGAAAGCTAATTTTCATATAACTAAAACAAAACAAAGCAAACAAACTAGTCAATTCTGTCTCATAGTGACCCCATAGGAGAGAGTAGAACTCCCCTGTAGTGTTCCAACATTGTAAATCTTTATAGAAGCAGACAGACTGCCATGTTTTTTAAATGCTCTCCTAACCCCCCACCCCCAGAAGTGGTTCAATAATCAAAATGAGAACATATTTTTTACATTAATGGTTGGAGTAAAATGTAATATTTCCCATTCAATTAGAAGGGCAGTCCCTTAATCGTTTTGTAATTTAGAAGCTAGTTTCCTAAGGCTTATAAAATATACCCTGAGATAGACTTATGAGTTTGGGCAGTGGCCATGGCCTAAATGTTTTGCAGCAGCAGGGAGAAGGGGTGGCTGTCAGACAACATAGAAAGCCGATCGAACTTTATCTCTTGACCAGTAGATAGAGGACACGATGAACTTGTGAATGTAACCCCATTGCCATATCAGCATTTTAGAAGAACCTAGAAATGTGAAAACAGACCAGGATAAGCCCTAAAACCATCTCACATCTCTCCAATCCATTCTGTTAATTATTCATTGCTAACATCATTGGCTGTGTCACCGGACAGTGGCAGCCTCATTTCTCCTCAAAGCCCTTCTAGGAGCAAATGTCCTTTGGAGTCAGCTTCTTCATCAGCTGAGCCAGAATCACAGAAGTCTGGGTTGGAAAGGGAGCAGAGCTCTTTCTAATCATGGGAGACACGCTAACAGCTCTTGTATGCCTACTATGGACCAGCTCTTTATGCATTTCATCGGCTTTCTTCCTCACCCTGACTCTGGTGTGTGGGTTTAACGTGTCTCAAATTTTAGATAAGAAATCCCAGGTTTGGGAAAATGAAGTGATTAGTTGGAGAGAAATCAAAGTTATCGATGATTTAATTCTCCTTGGATCAACAATGTCCATATTAGCAGCGGTCAAGAAATCAAATGACCTATAGCATTGGGCAAATCTGCTGCAAAAGACATCTTGACAGTTTAAGAGCCAAAATGTCACTTTGATGACTAAGGTACACCGGACCCAAGCCACGGTCTTTTCAATCGCTGGCTTTGCATGTGAATGTGAGACGGTGAAGAGAAAACAAAACAGGAAGAATTGACTGGTCACACTGTGGGGTGGGAGGAAAATATTAAATGCACTGTGGACTGCAGAATCTGGACTACATCCAGCTTTGACTTGCTTACTTTGGACATTGTCCTTGGGAAAGATCAATCGATAGAAAAAGACACCAGAGAGCCAACATAAAACAGACAGCCCCATGAGAGGGATCGACACAATCTTCTTAACAACAGACTCAGTGGTAGCAGCAACGGGTTCAAGCTAACAATCATTCTGAGGACGGCACAAACCAGGCCCGGCTTCGTCCTCTTGGACACATGGTAGCTATGGGTCGGAATGCACTCCAGGGCACTAACAACAACAACAACAACGGTGATGAAGGTGAGGCAGGACCCGACCGCCATCATTTTGCCCTGCTTTCCATGAAGTCCCCTCAGTTGGAGCTGACGTGAGGGTATTAGGTAGTCAGACAGGATCAGGGGGTTGTCCCTCCCACGCCTGCACAACCCCACTACGGGAGGTTCAGAAGGGAATCAGGCGACCATTAGCCACCCATAAAAGACCTTAAGTGGGCATGCTCCAATTCAGGCTCCCCTGAGCCAGGTGGGCATTACACCTGGGTGGCCCAAACTAGGCTCAGATTAAATGGCTTCATCCAACCAATGGGGTCAACTGGTACCTTCAATCACATCTCCCAACCAGAAGATTGAAATTCCATGGCTAATGCGGGACAGCTGGCCCTTCTCTCCCTTGACCCAGCTCCTGTGCCTACTCGGGACCTGCCGCCGTCTCTCTGTACTCATGTCACCACGTGTGGGCACACAGTCCCACGAGATGGCCCATGTTCAGCTGTGGGACCCAGCACGACTTTCTTGCAGTTTGGTCAGTTTGGTACGCTCTCTAAAATGGCACATACTCTTTTGAGACTAAAACCTGTAAATTCCCCTGTCCTTTATAGAAACTCACTCAGATCACAAACCAGGCTTTGGCATGAGTTCTTCTCACGTGAAGCCAAGAAGCAAGGTTATTACTCACAATGGCAACTAATAACATCCACCGCCACCCCTCGATCTGTCTGGGCTTCCCCACCACAGACGTGGGTTTCTCAAAGTGGGGTTTGTTACAAGAGAATACACCCAGAGTGAGGAGAAGCCACATGAGGTTGAGTCCAACACCCGCAGGAGTGCCAGTTTTATTCAGGGTGAATACAGCATGGTTTTGATGAAAGCAAACGTGAATTTATTATAGGGTGAATACTCGAAAAACAAAAATCCTCACAACTGGACCAAGAGGCAACCTCGTGATAAAAAGAGAAAGCGATGACGTCACTTGGATCCACAGGCCGTACCTGCAGAAGCAGCAGTCATGAACTCACTTGGTTCCCACTGGGCACACCTCCCACCAAAGGCCTCTTTCCAGTATTAAAAAGCAACGCTGTCACGTGGAGGACTCAGATGTGTCCGACCCAAGCCGTAGTATCTTTAGTCACCTCATATCCATCCGAAAGCTGGACAGCGAATAAGGAAAAAGGAAGAAGAATCGATGCTTTTGCATCATGATGTTAGCCAAGAATAACACCATGGACTACTGGAAGAATGAACAAACCCGGCTTGAAGATGTGCAGTCATGACGGCGTCTCAGAAGCAACAATGGCGAGACTTCCTGTCACCTACTTTGAATATGTTATCCAGGGATCCATCCCGAGCGAAAGATATTAACATTTGGTGAAAGAAACCCTGTTGCCCTCCAGTCACATTGGACGCGTGGTGACCCTGTGCGACCAAGAACGGCCCCACAGCATTTCTAAGGCTGTGCATGTCGTCTCATGGTCTGCGGACTTGTCAGGAGAGACCAGTCCCTGGAGAAGGACATCGCGCTCGGGAAAGCAGAGGGGAGAAAAGAGGGATTTCCTCAATGGCTATAACAACGGGTCAAGCACAGGGACGATTGTGAGGCTGGCCCAGGACCAGGCGGTGTCACATCTGCTGTGTGTGTTTCCGCCAAGGAGAGGAACAGACTGATGGAACCTACTCATCACCCGCTTGATGGAGGCAAACTGCCACATCTTTCTCCTTTGGAGCAGCTCGGGCAGGGGTTCTCAACCTCCCTCATGCCACCGCCCTTTCATGTTCCTCATGTGGGGGTGACCCCCAACCATAACATTCTTTCCGTTGCTACTCCATCACTGTCATTTTGCAACTGCTATGAATTGTCATGTAAATATCCGATATGCAGGATGTATTTTCATCGTTACAAATAGAACATAATAATGAAAGCATAGTGACTCATCACAAAGCAATATGTAATTCTATCTTGTGAAATATTTATTTCTAATGACAAATAAATGAAATGTTGTCTTGAAGCATGGTGTAGCATGGGTAGCAGTCTTTAGGCCCAGTACTTGTATGTGGGCGGACCTGCATGTGGGTGGACAACCCTGGAGACAGAGGAGCGGTGTCTCGGTTCCTAAAACCATCGGAAATACGTGTTTTCCAATGGTCTTAGGAGACCCCTGTGAAAGGGTCGTTTGACCCCCAAAGGGGTCGTGACCCACAGGTTGAAATCCACTGAGCTAGTGGGTTCGAACGGCCAACCTTGTGTTTTGCAATCCAACACTAACCATGGTGCCCCCAGAACTCTTCCCTGGTAATGAAGAGGGTCCGTGAAAAAGAGGAGGACTTTCAACAAGATAAATTGTCAGTGGCTTAACAGCGACAACAGTGAGCAAGGCACAGCACCCGGCAGTGTTTTGTTCCGTTGTACCTAGTGTCATTATGCATCGGAACAGAGTCGACGGCAGGTAACAACTACAACAAATTTGCACAGAATTTAAATATTTGGAAAGAAATTTACACACATCGAGGACTACTTCCGGCTTTGCCCCACCGTCCCCCAGAAGTTCTATCACTCTTCCCTGTCCTAAGGACTACAGAGGACTGAAAAGCAGAGGTTCGCCAGAACAGAACTCAGAAATGGCTCCCCAAAATGGAAAATGGAGGAATGGCTTGTCATTAAGAACAAACAGGGAGTTGTAGCGATAAATTTCTGCTGCCAGACACTATTTCACTGCCCATGTTACCTTCTAACGGTGCTCTTGGGTTTCTGAAGTAGTTCAGCATGGAGATAGGCATCCCCCCCCTCACACACACCCCCCACCCCATGAAGGCGCCAAATGCAAGCATCCTGCATCCTCCCCAGACACACCCCTTCTTCCCTTTACCGCACTCCACACCCCCAGACCTTACTTCCCTTAAGGCCTCCCAGCTGTGCGGTTCCTTTTCATAACAACAGCCAGGATCCTCCTGGAGGTCCCTGAAGTCAGCTGGGTCCTGACTCTAAGTTAGGCCAGTCTTCACTCTGCCCCAGGCTTGAGCAGCCTCAGGAGAATTCAGTCACTAGATCCCACTTAGGATGAACGCAAGGACTCCAGCCAGGCCATCGCCCCATGTAGCCAGACACACCTGTGCCAGGTCATCCTGACATCCTTTGAAGTTCATAGGCACCGCTGCTGAGGGCACCACTGCATAGGGCAAGAAGCCTAAAGGCCTGGCTGAGCTCTAAAGGGGACCTGCTCTGGAGGAAACCAAAGCAGAAAGCAATGCCCTCAAAGCCGACCGCCCCCCCACAAGCGCATTGCAGGGGGTCTGCAACCTCCCAGCTGCCCATGCACATCGGCTCTCTCCGCTGAGCCACCCCCTGGCACTTGTCATTCCCTTTGACTGGGAAACTGTTCCTGCTGCATTGGTTGGCCAACCCCTACTTACCCTTAGGCCTCAGCTTCAAGGTCACTTCTTCAGGGACATTTCCAGCCTGGGAGCTTTCTGTTTATTCTTACTAAAAAGCAAACACAAGGACAACAACAACTGAAAAGCCAGCCAACGTTCAGTTGATTCCACCTCCTAGTGATCCCAGGTCCTTCAGAGTAAAACATCACCTCCTAGTGTTGTCAAGGG
>NW_022103922.1:30920930-30922495 GCF_000313985.2 Echinops telfairi
AAAAAAAAAAACTCCAAATGGTTACCACAAGAGTCTGAAATTTTCTCTTAAGCATAGAATAGTAGCTAAAACAGAATTTCTGTTAATCTGATAAAGTAAAAGGACTGAACAGATGGTTTAAAGTGAGGCTCAGGAAGATAAATAAAGTATTATAGTAAAATGTGCAAAGACGTTGAGTTAGAAAACCAGAAGGAAGAACACGCCTGGTATTTCTCAAACTGAAAGAACTAATGAAAAAACTCAAGCCTTGAGTTGAAATATTGAATATTCTCAGGGCAAAATATTGAATAATGCAAGAACATCAAGAGAAGATACAGGAGGTGGGGGAGAAAATGGAAGAAACAGAGTAACTGTGCCAAATAGAATTGAGACATTCCATCATTTCAGAAGGTAGCATACATATGACCAAGAACTGATGGTACTGAAGGATGAAATCAAAGCTGCATTAAGGAAATAGTGAAAAATAAGACTGAAAAATTCATAGAATACCAATTGCACTGTTTCATCAAATGGATACAACACTGGAACCCTCACTCACTTATGCTAAGAAATTTCTAAGACAGCTAACAGTCAACCAACTAGAATAAATCCATATTTGTGCCCAACAGAAAGGTAGAAATCATTGCACTACAGTATATCACTAATCTTCAATAAAAATCATGTAAAATTTTGCTGAAGATAGAAAATGACTGCAGTAGCGCATCAAAAGGAAATCGCTAGAAATTGAAACTCGATTCATAAAAAGTACATGGCACAATGGATATCATCGTTGATGTCATATGGATCTTGACTGAAAGCACAGAATACCAGAAAGATGTTTACCTGTGTCTTATTTTAAACTGTGCAAAGGCAATTCAACTGTGTGACTCAGAACAAATTGTAGATAGCAATGCGAAGAGTGGAAGTTCCAGAACACTTCATTCATCATGCTCATGAGGAACCTGTACATAAAACACGTGGCAATTGTTCAAACAGAACAAAGGAATGCTTGTGGTTTAAAATTAGGAAAGGTGTGCGTGGGGTTCGTAGCCCTCAGCCATACTTGTTTAACATGTATGCTGAGCAAGTAATATGATAAACTGAATTATATAAAGCAGAAGATGACATCAGCATGCAAGGAAGAATCTGTAACAGCCTGCAACATGCAGATGACACCAGCTTGCTTGCTGAACAGAAAGAAGACTGGACGCACTTGCTTAAGGAGATCAAAGACTGCAGCCTCCAGCATGAATTACACCTCACTGGACCAGTAAGTGTTAATATGATAAGTGGAGAAAATATTGAAGTTGACAGTGATTTTTGTTTTCCTTGGGTCCACAATCAACATGCATGGAAGCAGCAGTCAAGAAATAAAAGTATTTCAGTGGGCAAATCGGCTGCAAAGAGACAGTTATAAGTGTTCATCAGTACAGATGTTACTTTGAGGACTAAAATGTGCCTGACTCGACCCATGGCGTTTTCAATCACCTCCTAGGCATGTGAAAGCGGCACAGTGTCTACAGAAGACTGAAGGATTGATGTCTTTAAATTTTGATGTTGGTGAAGAATATCGAATATCCTACAAC
>NW_022103922.1:30923408-30925739 GCF_000313985.2 Echinops telfairi
ATCTTGAATCATATGAATGATTTTGAAACATGAAAACACAAAGACATAAAATTGAATCTGAAAAGTCTCTCTTCACTCTCTTCACAATTCCATTTGGCACAATCATGACTGGCCTCAGTTGCTGCCCTCCCTCCCGTGTCCCTGGCCTCCCTTCAAGTCTTGCAGGAGCTCACAGGCTTTGTGACGCCCAGAGCTGATTTGATAGCTCATGAAACAAGAGCAGTGCTCAGAACACTGCCAAATGGTTTCAGAACACATTTTAATGTGATGTTTCTGACAGAGCAGCTGTGGCTTCATTTAGCAGAATAGTTGAGCATGTTCCTCTAAATACAGACAGCAGTTGGGTTCCTGGAACAAAAGGTGAGGGTGCAACGGATGTGTGAAACAATGTGGAGACTGGCTTTGCACGTGGCACATATTCCATCTCGGAACTCGAACTCCACAGTTACTGTATTCTTCTGGTTGGATTGACCGTTAGAAACAATAGCTATCCCCACCCCAGTCCATAGTGTGTCTGTGACTGTGTGTCTTCACTTTCATCGGATGCGATGTGACTGTCCTCCCCACGTCCCTGGGTGGACTGTGATGGGATGTTAAACACAGCGCAAGGATCCCTGGTGGCACAGAGGTTAGGTGCTCGGCTGCGCACTAAATGCCAAGGATTAGAATCCATCGGCAGGTCCCGGGGAGAAAAGCCTGGCAATCTGCTTCTGTCAAGATCACAGCTTAGGAAACCCTGTGGAGCCTCCAAAGCACACAAACAACCGAGCGAGGAGGTATCTGAAAAGTCTTTTATGTATTTATTTTATATATAGTTTTATTGGCATCCAGTTCACATATCCTACAATTCAATAGTTCAGTCATATGAAGGAGGGTTTTCACACATTCAATTTTAGAACATTATCTGCTTTCTCCCCATCCCCCCTCCTCACCCACCCCTGCCATGTCCCTAAGTAATTATGAATCCAGTTACTGTCTCTATAGATCAACCGATCCTGGATTTCATACACAGAAAGCTGTATAAGACAAGAAACAAAAACAGAAATAAAAACCACAAAACAAAACAGAGATAAAATTCAGTCGAAAAGAAAACAAAATATTAAAAACGGAAACAACTTTAAAATGAGCCAAAGGGGAGATCAAATGATAAGACATTTGCATTTTTAACCTAAGTACATCTGCCCTACTTGACTTTCTGTCTCAAAGCAAAGTGATTCACATCCCTGAACTACGTTCAGAGGGGTTTCACTGGAGGGTAACCCATGTGGGGACCCAGCAAATGGATGTGGGGCTTCCATCGTCATCCACCGCCTTCTGCAAACCCGGTGTTAAGAATTTAAACTCTGAGACAATGAAAGGTCACTTCAATAGTGGTACTTAGTTAAAAAAATAGTTTGCTGATTATCAAGGGAACATCAGGTGATCTTCTTCCCTCTATACTTGAACCTGCTGTCAATTTCTGGTCGGGCCCAATACAAGTTGTATGAGCCCCTAATAAAATGTTAAAAAAAACACACACAAAAAAACAATCGTCGATTTCAGACTCTGAAAGCACAGGTCATGAGATTAGCAGATGTTAAGCTCTGTGGAGGGTGCTAAGCGTAGGGGGAAACTATGCAGAGATCAACCTGACTTGCAGAATCTTAGAAAATAATATGAGAGTCTGCCATAATTGGGACAGCGAGTAATTGAGTCAGTACACACACACACACACACACACACACACACACACACACGTTTTTAAGCAAAGATTTGTACAGGTTAAGCTTTCCCTTCACATTGCACAATCATGTTCTAAGTCAGCCTTCTCCGCTTTTTCAAAGCAAAATTCCTTACTCACCATCCTCACCTCCCAGTCCAACCCTCTTGAACAACTATAACAATCATCTCCCTTCAACAAGCAACAAGGAACCAGGAGAGAAAGGAGAAGTCAAGCTGCAAACATCAACTTTGCTCCCGGTGTGGAGACGCATTCAATCACTCTTCTTGTGGGCGTCTGACATACGGGCCATTTAACGTCTTGCTTTTGACACTGGAAGTGTCCCCAGAGGATTCAGACTTGCCTGACATCTTGACACATATCAAATATGTCCACATCAATTGCTTTGATCAGATTTTCACATTTGGTTCCTAGGGCAAATAAAAGCCGGTTGGAGTCCACTGATCTAGACTGTGCACTATAATGGGAGGGCAGATCATGGCAGGAAGCCCCTATTTGCTGACAGCGGCATGTGGAACTATATAGAGGTTTAAAGCTCCAAGGAAAGAAGAAGACTAATTGTCAAGGGTTTGAAACAACTGCTGATATTAGGCCCCCTTCTCTTAGGTGGG
>NW_022103922.1:30926360-30928396 GCF_000313985.2 Echinops telfairi
GCAGAATGCAGGAAGATCACAGGCTGACGGGTGCACAGTCGTGTGGATCCAATGTCCGCAGAACCATCACGGGGCTCTGGCAGCCCTCAGGCTCAGCAAGCAGGAAAGTCAAGGCAGAAAAAGAAGGGGAGGCTCCCTGGGCCCTCCTTCTGGGAAGGCCACACCCACCGGGAGGCATCATCAGGCTGTGACCTGACTGACAGGTTGACTATCACCCCTACACTTTCATATCTTCAAGTTGACATGAAATGATGTAACTGCCACACCAAGCTTGTTCACCATTTGTACCACTGCGCCATCTACTTAATTTGAATCTCAGAGCACTCTTCTGAGGTCGGGGTAATTGTCCCATTTTCCCAAGAAGAACAAGGAAGCTCAGAGAGGTGAAGCCTCTTGTCAAGTTGAGGCAATAGCAAGAGTAACAGCGCTGGTCTGTCAAGCCACAGGGGTCATTTGGCTTACCACTCAGCAACTTATTCTTTTCCAAAACTGAGAAAGAGAAACGAGAGAATTGAGACAATATGTGTGCATGTGTAGGAGAGTGAATATTTGGGCTTCGTTTTTGGCACTTCGAGAGCTGAACTCCCCGCACATGTAAGGTACTCGTCACCACTCTGTCTCCATTAAATGAGGCCCACAGATTCCTGGCCGTGCAGACTTCCTGGGTAACTGCAGTGCTGGTTTCTGTTATGGACAAGTCTGTGATGTCAAATGATGGGTGAGATCTTCTCAAGGGGCAGAAAGTTACCCAGGCCAAAGCCCAAATGTTAGTACTTTTCCTATTGAACCCACAAGAGTTTTTTAGGGGGCAGGAACGAAAGACCATTTTATATAAAATATCCAGCAGATTCCTAGCATGTCAGAGTCTTGGCATGGAAAGAATGATGTCCTCATTCGAGTCCCCTGCCAAGAGCTGTGGGAACAGTTCAAACCTCCGGCTCGAAAAGGCTCCTTCTCTGGGACGCGTGGATGCTCTGTCCTTCTGTCATTCGCAAGTTGGCAAAAGAAAGTTTTCCGTTTTTCCTGAATGTTTTCATAGAAACAAAACCTTTGCAAAGAAGACCCTATGTGGGATGACTCAAGTCAACCACTTGGCTTACTTAGGGAGGAAGCAACGGGCACATTATCTGTGTCCCTAACCAAGTCACCCTCGCAGAATGTGTGCATTTGAGAAGAGAGAAGCAAAGAGCAAGAAAAACTTCCATGTGAAAGTTCAGGGCAGAGAGTTTAGGACTGGGGATCCGCAGTTCTGTCCCCCCCACCCCCGCCCCCCCAGGATCTGGAATCCTAATAACGCTGAGTTGAGAAAAGACATGCTTAGAGGACAAGTATTAGAGGTGATTCCAGCATGAGTCAAGGGCCACAGAGACTTTAGTCAGATCTGTTTTCCTTTGGTTAGGAATCCTTCACAGTGACCCAGTTTCCTGATGTCGTTTCAGTGGAATTAAATTTTAAACAGTGCAGAACTGTAGAAGTGGTTACATTCAACTTCATTCACAAGGCCAATCAACGAAACGCCAAGTTGTCAGGGGGACCCCGGTGGTAAGCACAGCCGTCAGTAGGGGGCTGGTTCAAAACCCCCAGCTTCTTGGTTGAGTCTTGACCATAAAGGGATTAAGCTGCAAGTCCCTGACGTAGCCTTGGTTCCCCACGACAGAGAGAATGCTTCATTGTGCTGCACAGCCAAGCTGTCATGCGGGATCTGTTTTCTCTTCAGATTTGAAGCAAAACTGGCCCAGAGAGATTTGAAATGCCCCTTCCTGGGAAAAGGGGAAAGCGGAAAGGGAAAGGCTATCCCACAAAATGGTCAGAACCTTCCAGCTGAAGAAACCAGAAGCAAAGATCCCGTTGGGCCATGCCCATGAGTGGAAAAAGAAGCCATGCAGCGTGTCCGGGGGGTGCTGCTGTAAAGGCACACCGTGGAAGAATTAAATGTATAGAAGCTCTGTCTGAAGGTCTTGGTCCCAGTATATTAGAGGTGAGAGTTCAGAATGAAATAATGAGGACTCTGAAGAAAGAAGAAAATATCCCAGCAT
>NW_022103922.1:30929210-30936823 GCF_000313985.2 Echinops telfairi
AAAAAAAAAAAAGAAAATATCCCAGCATGAGATGGCACAGGGGAAGTTCTTGTAGAACCCAAGAGATGCCACTATTTAAAAAGAAGGAAAATAGTCAAGGTTTAACTCCCAGGAAGGGAGTTTCCCCACCAGTTTCCTATTGAGAAGCTACTGGAAACCGATACCCAAATCCATTGTTTATGCTTTCCTACAGGCAGCCTCGGACACATTTCCCATTGGGTCCAAGACCACCCCAACAAAGCGGATGTTGCAATAAAGTAAGTCTCTAACAGCTACGTCTCTCCTATGGTCTGCTAAGTGTGGAACAGCATTAGCAGAAAAGTGTGAAACGTTGGGAGAAGCAGTCTGCAGTGGGACACAGACACAAAGTGAGCACATGCTCTTGGAGAAATGGCACCCGGAGACTTGCTCGATGCAGGCTTGCTGCAAACCATACACTGTATGCGTATATTTTGAAGTGCCAGCCCGAGAAGTACACTGAAGCAAGGCGCAGTAAAACTACGAGTGCCGGTGCTTTATGAAGCTCTAGTTTGAGAGGCAAAGCTCAGCCGGTCCGAGTCATTCTCAGTCACAGCTTCATAAAACTCCAAGTGAAAACCCTCTAGGCAGGAGCTCGTGACCTCAGAAGTCCGGACCTGAGGATGACGGGTGAATTGCTGGTGTTTGGCCAGAATGAGCATATCCACGTGGCAGCGGGGAGCTTCCTGACCACGGCTTTCTCCTGCTTCACTCACACACTTTGTCTGGATTACCCAGTGCTGCTGTAACACACAGCACACGGGGATGGTCTGAACAAACACGTGAATTTTCTCACCGTTTAAGAGGCTAGAAGTCTGCAGAGTGACGCTTTCTCTGACTCAGGAGACATGTCCTCCTCTCTTTGAACTTCTGCTTCTGGACGATCTTCCGCTGGTCGGGCATCTCTCTTCCACCCTCTCTGTTCACTCACTTGTTTATTTAATCTCCATACAGCCAGTCCCCAGATTACAAATGTTTAATGTTGGGGGCTCATACAACTCTTATCACAATCCATACATACATCAGTTGTGTAAAGCACATTTGTACATTCATTACTCTCATCGTTCTCACAACATTTGCACTCCACATAAGCCCCTGGCATCAGTTCCTCATTTATTTCCCCCCTCCCCCCTCCCTCATGAACCCTTGATAATTTATAAATTATTATTATTTTGTCATATCTTACCTACTCCCTTCACCCACTTTTCTTTTGTCCGCCCCCCCAGGGAAGAGGGTATATGTAGATCCTTGTAATCAGTTCCCCCTCTCTACCCCACCCTTCTTCCACCCTCCCGGTATCGCCACTCTCACCACTGGTCCTGAAGGAGTCACCTGTCCTGGATTCCCTGTGTTTCCAGTTCCTATCTGTACCAGTGTACATCCTCTGGTCTAGCCGGATTTGTAAGGTAGAATTGGGGTCATGATAGTGGGGGTGGGCTGGGAAGAAGCATTTAGGAACTAGAGGAAAGTTGTATGTTTCATAGTTGCTACACTACACCCGACTGGCTCATCTCCTCCCCACGGCCCTTCTGTAAGCCTCTGCCCGTTTTTAAATGGAATGGTTTGTTTTTTTCTTGTTAAGGTATTCAAACTGGATATGTTGCATTGATCTGCTCTCCAGATGATTCTTCCTTTGGCTTGTTCTGTTGTTGTGAGGTGCCGGAGAGGCATTTCTACGCAAAACCGAATGAAGCGCTTCCCGCTCCTACATTAACCTCACAAGTGTTATGTGTGAGCTCATTGCTCAGGCTACTGTGTCAATCCATCTCATCAAGATGAGAGTCTTCCTCCAGAAATTGGTCTCCCCTGATAGCAAGTCCACAGCATGTGAGACCAAAAAGAAGTCCCACCGTCCTCACTTCTAAGAAGCATTCTGGCAGTATTTCTTCCAAAGACAGATTTGTTTGTTCATCTGGCAGTCCATGGTACTTCCAATATTCTTCACCATGATCATAATTCAAATGCTTCAATTCTTCTTAGGGCTTTCTTATTTGATGTCCAACTTTCACAAGCTTATGAGGCCATTGAGCATACCATGGCTTGGTCCTGTTCAATGCTCACCTTCAAAAAGAGATCACTAAAGATCTGGGTGCTATAGCAGAGTGTGATGAAGAAACCAGATGGTACCAGGGTATCTTAAAGAATAGCACCTGGGATCTTATAGGCTTGTCGTAAAACATGCAGCCATGTAAGTGAGGTATCGACTAAATTCACATAGAAGAAGCACACCAACCTGTGTGATCCAATTATTATAAATAATAAAATCCAAAACTGAAGGAGGGAATGGTATCAGAGCTTAAATTGTGGATATCCTTTGCAGAAGACTACAGAGGGCAGTGGGAGCCCAAAATACATTTTCAGGGTCCCCACATGAATTAGGTCACCAGTGAATTCTCTCTGACCATAATCCAGAGATGTGAATAGCCTTACTATCAGACAAAAAGCATTGTAGAGTCAATTATGGCAGATTTAGTTAAGTTCAAACCTTATCGTTTGATCTCTCTTTTGACCTATGTTAAAGTTGTTTCAGTTTTTACTATTTTTTGCTTTCTTTTTGACTGAGACTTTTCTCTGTGTTCTCTAGTCATTGTTGTTGGTTTTGTTTGTTTGCTTCCTGTTTGGGTTTTGTATCATTTTCTGTATGTGGAATCCAGGATAGGTAAATCTAGAGAGACAGTAGCTGGGTTTCTAATTGCCTAGGGGCATGGCAGGGGAAGACGAAGGAAATGGGAGCTAACAGCAATGAGTATGAGAAGAAAATGTTCTGAAATTGAGTGTGGTGATGATTGTACAGCTCTTTTCAATATGACCGAATGATTGAATTGAATTGAATGTGAAGAAAAAAATAGAAGAGAAAACACCATAGCTTGGATCCATTAAAGCCAGCAATTGTGTTCTTGTAGGGTTATTTTGGGGGCGGCTAGAAGAGGTCAGCTCTACAGCTTCCACTTCCAGCGTTGACTTTGTTCCCGGCTCTTTCATCTTGTTGTTATCGTTGCTAGGTGCCATCAAGTCGGTTCCTGCTGGTGGCAACCCTTTGTACAACAGAACGAAACACTGCCCACTCCTGCCTCGTCCTCACAATTGTTTTCATGTTTGAGTTCATGGTTGCAGCCACTGTGTCGATCCATCTCATTCAAGACCTTCCTAGTTTTTGCGGCCCTCCCGCTTTCCCAAGCATGATGCCCTTCTCCTGACCACATGTCCACGATATGTAAGGTGAAGGCGCCCCATTCTTACTCCAGGTAGCATCATTCTGGCTATACTTCTTCCAAAACAGATTTGTTTGCCTTTTTGCCAGCCCATGGTACTTTCAATATCCTTCACCAGCACCATAATTAAAATGCATTGATTCTTTTTCGGTCTTCCTTATGCAATGTCCAACTTTGATATGTAGATGAGGTGATTAAAAATATGATGACTTGGGTCAGGTGCACCTTAGTCCTTACTTCCTTCTCACAAGCACCATCTGGGTCAGGCAGGCACTATATTATTCCAAGTTTTCAGACTAGAAAAATAAGATTTCGTGGGTCCGTGAAGCTTCCTAAGTTATCACTGTTAGTGGTAAAGATGAAATTCAAACTAAGGTTTTCTTAACCCAGTGCTCATGTTCTGAAATATGACTCTCAAAATCATTGTAAGTAAGTTTATTTTATAGGATTTGGAATTTGTAGAAACGATACACTCAAAAACTCACTATCATCAATCTTTCTCACAACAGAGGACTAATTTAATTTATGCATTTGGATTATTAATTTCAAGGTAAATTCATAAGGAGATTGGCCAATATTACCTCCCCACTATGTGTTCTATTATAGTCAAGGCTCAGTCATATTTCATTCCTGTGTCTCTGTATCGTTTATGTAATTTTATAACAATTGATCATCATAAATTAGGTCAGGGTTTACATTTCAGATCATCGGCTTCAGAGGCATCTTTCTTTGGTCTCCTTTTCTTCTGAGCCTTGTATCTGAGTGTACCGAGTAAAGTACTTGTTTAATTCTAGCTGTTCTGTGCATCCTGCGTAAGGCTTTCACTTCGGATCACCTTCGTCTAAGCCAAGCCTGAGTTTCAGTCTTCCTTAGGTCTGAACTAGTTTGGGTTTGTCCTTTCCCCAAAATCCATGGCTGCTGTCAGCTCAGAGCGCCCCTGCAGGATAGAGTGGGACTGCCTCACGGGGTTTCCAGGACTGTACTCTTCACCGAAGCAGAGGCCACATCTTTCTCCCGAGGGGCATCGATTTGTTTAAACTCCTGACTTTCACTTAGCAGCTGAATGCTTCGGCCGCTGTGCCCTCAGGGCTCCTGGGCTTGCCCGTAGTCCTGGGATAGCGCCCTTGAAGAGGCCAAGGAGCTTCTTGGAGCATTTGTCATGGCCTTTCCTTGCCAGACCCTAAACTAAATGTTTGCCTCCCCAGCACGGTGAGAAACCTGTGCAGCAACTCCATCTCTTGGTGAATTCTTCAAGTGAATAAATGGTTCAGACTTCTTTGCAGAATGTTTGGCCTCTAACTATTTTGTTATCTCCTTCTCCCTGAACTGCAATGTTGTCTCCCCAGCCATGACAAGGGGATAAAAGCTCTGCTCAGCTGTTCTTGCACTTGTCAGAGCCTGACTGTTCGGGCTCTGAAGCTCTCTCCTTGCTGTGTGGCACTGTGGTTCAGGCATGGGCCTACTGACCACAAGGTCAGCTGTTCAAACTTGCCAAGGAGAAAGATGAGGCTGTCTGCTCCCATGACGTCTTGGAAACCCCACACACGGCCACTATGAGTCGGAATTAATTGGTTGGCAGGGGGGTTGGGTGAGTTCTCCTGGCTGTTTAAGAAGCAAGGAGACATTCCTTGAAAGGAAAAGTAGTTTGGAATATGAGGCTCACTCTAGAAGTTCCTCTCTTCCTTGGCTACCTGCACAGCTCTCCAATACCTTCAAATCTGTTGTTGTGAGTTGTCACCAAGCCAATTCTGACTCATAGCAATTACATGTATTACAAAGTAGAACTGCTCAGTAGAAGAAGCACATCCCCAGGTTTTTCTTCCAGCGTACCAATGGGTGGGTCCCTAGATGGAACAGACAGTTTGAACTCAGCTGCTAAACCTAAGGTTGATGGTTTGAATCCACTCCACCTTTAAATACATCTTTTTCAGTTTTTATTCCCTTTCTCTAGTTGATTTGCTTTTCCAGTAGGAGATTTAGTTAGCGCTTAACTAATCTGCCACCATCGGAAGCAGAATTCCAAGCTAAGTCGTTTAGATTACATACCACTAGGGGTTATGCGTTGGGCTACCACTGTCAGGTCAGCAATTCCAGACCACCTGTCACTCCATGGGAGAAAGATGAGGCTTTTTACTCCCTAAAATCAACATTGTAGGACCATGAAGTCCTAGAAATTATATGTAAAAATGTGTAAGTATTTTCAAAGGGACCCAAAGCACGTTAAGGGTCACTGCTACACAATCTCAACAAAATACTTGGTTATCATGGCCATACAGTAAGTACTTAATTTATCATATGGCTGCCAAGAAATTGTCCGATAACAAGACTTTTTATACCTAGTGTATTCCAGTTTAGTAAGTAATTTATTTTCGTGTGTTTTCCTCTATCATTTATTGTAGCAGGGGAAAAAACAAGAATACTCAGTCCTTAAAGTGAGATTAAGAGGATTGATTCAGAAAAAAATAAGAAAGTTACCGAATACAGGGAGATAATAGCTCACACAGAGAAAGCTGATGACTCCAAAGAAGGAATTTCTAACAGAGACAGAGATAGATAGATAGATAGATAGATAGATAGATAGATACCCTGTTTCCCCAAAAGTAAGACATCCCTGAAAATAAGACCTACTTACAGTTTTGCCTCTCACTGAAATATAAGGCATCCCCCGAAAATAAGGCCCCCCAAAGCTACCATAACTCTGGACTGTAGGTGGAGCAGACAGGGAGTGCAAGGTCTCTTTTAATAAAACAATAAACAATAAATGTGTACCGTATTCTTCTTCATGGAAAAATAAGATATCCCCTGAAATTAAGACCTAGTGCCTCTTTGGGCAAAAATTAATATAAGACACTGTCTTATTTTCAGGGAAACAGGATAGACAGATAGATAGATAGATAGATAGATAGATAGATAGATAGATAGATAGATACAGAGAGACAGTTGAAAGAACAAAGCCATTCTCCCGCAGTCTTTGATGGATCCGTCTGTGACTGGGCTCACAGGGAGGACGCGGTAGGGTGGGGAGAGGACTTCTGTGGCACAGTTGGCATTACAGTGATTGCGTTCAGGGGTAACTAATTGCAGAGGTTTTTCTTGTGGTCATACCGCCTTCAGAAGGAATCAGAAAGCCCCGCTGTTTGATTTGTAAATAGCCTTCATCAGCCGTCTCAGGAATTGATGAAAACCAGGCCCTCAATTCTCAGAAACAACCTCTTAAACAAAACCCTTTCAGTGGCCTGGGGTCAGTGTGACCATAGAAAGAAATTCCTGTGTTGTTTGCATGATGTCTGGTCATCAACGTGGCCAGATAAGGTGTACGTTGGCTTGACTGAACAGTTAAGCACACATGAAGTCCCAGGCAGACAGACAGGTAGACAGGTAAAAAGAACAGTTTAATTTGGAGTTTTAAGACCTTACATAAAATTCAATAGATTTCTTTAGCACTGAAAAAATGCTCACTTCCCATCTGTGTCCAGAGAAAGCTAGCCCTGTAGCTTTGGGGCTGTGTCGGCCAACACCGGGGTCTGAGGGTGACGGGCTCCCTGTGCCTCTGCTTCCTCTGTGGATTATGTAACGGTTGCTCTCTCTTCATAAACAAGCTGGGTTACCTTTTTTCCCAGCTTATGAACATCTATCATCCCATGATTCTTGTGACTCTACTTTGAATTTATTCCACCTCTCCTCTTGGGTAGGAATTTTGAGAGTTGTTATAGAAAACGGATTACACACAAGCTACTCTTTCTCTCCTTTACATGGTGGAAATCACTGAATAGCATTAGGCTGTGGGATTATGAATGTACTGAAAACCTGCAGATTCAAAGGAAAGCAAGCTAAATAAGCAGAAGAAGGACATTTCAACAGACGATGTCCTGAAGAAAGGTGCCTTCTAGATAATAAGGCGGAGGGTAGAACACAGGTTTTTCTCAAATGTTTAAAAGATTCAGAATGTTACCATGTCAATCTCTTGCCTTAAGCTGATCACTCTTCCTTCCCTGGGGCTCAGCAGAGGCTGGGGCCTTTGCAAAAATTCCACCCTTTTCCCAGCCCGTATCCACCTCCCCCACTGCAAGATCACTGCCTGCCCCCCTGGGCTCTTTGCTGGTCTCTGCTCATCTGACAGAACACCTCTCTGCACCAGGGGCGTGGGGGAGCCTGGCACACAAGGACTCAAAGAGTATCTGAATGAATGGACGAAACAAATGACGTGAGAAATGGCCAAGGAGAAAACGGTGCTCGGGAGCTGGTGACTTGCCCAGCCCACCCCTTTTACTCCCCAGTTTTTGTCTAGGACCAATAAGGGGAGCAGTAACACTAGGAGGGTAAAGGGGTGGTGAGTAAGGGGGAACCAATCACAATGATCGATGCATGGCCCCCATCCCAGGG
>NW_022103922.1:30937535-30938914 GCF_000313985.2 Echinops telfairi
TTTTTTTTTACTTATATAAGAGAACTGTAGAGATTCATGGCCTGAGAGTCGACTAAAACCAGGACCAGGATGCCTCTCTAGCTCTCTCTTCTTAGCTCCTCTCTGCATGTCAGTCAACTTCTAGATCAGCGTCCCGATCTAAGTGGCTTGAAGCAGAGTGCTAGCAGCTCCAGGCTCTTAGCACCCAGCTTTGGCACTAGATTTGATCCAAGATAGAATAGTCCCAGAAAGTGATTTCATTGACCCAACTGAGGTCAGGTGCTCATCTACAATGAATCAACCGATCAGATGTCTATTCTGGACCATTCAAAAGGAACCAGGGGACCGGGAGCTGTAATAATATAACAGTTCCATGCTAATTATACTTTATCTCTAAAATCATTCTTGAAAGAGAACACAATAAGCGTGCACTATCACGTCCATAAAAAGCCAGCAGTTCAAACCTACGCAGCCACTCCACAAGGAAGAAACGTGGCATCTGCTGCCCAGATTGCACCTGGGAAACCCTCTGGAGCACAGCTGCTCTCGCCGCGGGATCACCAGGACTCGAAGCCGCTCAGCGGCGCACAACAACTACTTTCATAGGATCAAGTTCCTTCAACGTGTGGAACCTTCTACGGTGGAAGCTGTTCCTGGAAGGGCTATTTCTTTCTCCGTAGGTAATAGCATTTGTCAAGTGTATGAAGAGACTAGGTGGGTCTTTTCATTGCAAAGACCCCTCTGTCTTTTAAAGTGCTTACTATTGAACTAGATAGAACCTTCCTCATCAAGACTACTCACCAGGAACTATTTCAAACTACTGTTCTGGCTTTTGGGGACAAAATATAATAAGTAGATACAGGTGCTATTTCTAGAGGACAAAGTTCCACCTTCAAACCAGGGGACCAGGGAGCAGTCGTCATTGTAGATGACCGGGAGCCAACAGATCGAACTCTGGCCCTAGAGGAGATGCCATTGATAGAGCAATCATCTTGCAATCTGGGGACTCGATATCTGCCCTTCCTACTTCACAAAGCACAGATAGGACCCTGGGGAATGAGCATACTCGCTTGAGCTGTGAAATGCCATTCATATACAAGAATGGCTGGTAATAGAGGCCTTCCCTAGACCCTTTGCTGAGCACCTCAAGCCAACCCGCTGGCCTTTCACCCCGGCTCTTCCTCCATTTGGGAACCCTGCTCTGTCTGTTTCTCCCCGATGGCTGACTGAAATCTCTCCCATCCTTGGCACTGGGAGCTAGCTGATTGGCCTTGGCCCTATCTGCAGTGAGGGTAAGCCTAGTCATTTCCACTCTTCCCACACCAAGTAGCAAGCGGTCCCTGACTAGGAGCAGAGTCCCTGCTGTTCCAGCACTTGCTGCCTTAGAGAGAGGGGGCGGG
>NW_022103922.1:30939630-30942843 GCF_000313985.2 Echinops telfairi
GGTATCACTACTCTCATTATTGGTCCGGAAGGGTTTATCTGTCCTGGATGCCCTGCGTTTCCAGCTCTTATCTGTACCAGTGTACATGCTCTGATTTGGCCGGATTTGTAAGGTAGAACCGGGGTTTGACATTTACCTTACCCCATTTCTCTTCTGCTCCTTTGCTTGGTCTCTTTTATATTTCAGAAGAGATTGCCTCAAGCTACACGTACACTAATTTAAATAAAACCCTAATCATGTTCTTGTTGCTGGGTGATGCCGGCAATTCCAACTCAGAACCACCCAGTGTGCCACAGAAGGAGATGCCGCCTGGTCCTGGCCACCCTCTCATGCCTGAGCCCACTGTGGCAGCCACTGCATCGATCCAGCTCCGTGAGGGCCTTCCTCTTTTTCACTGCCTCCCACCCCTGACCAAGCATGAAATCCTTCTCCAGAGACTGATCTCTCCTGAGAACATCTCCAAAGCATAGGAGACTAAAAAGAAGTCTCGGCATCCTTGCCTCTAAGGCGCAGTCTGGCTGTACTTCTTCCAAGACAGACTGGTTGGTTCTTTTGGCCGTCCGCGGGGCTTTGACGGTTCTTCACCAGCACCAGCATCGGTTCTTCTCTGGTCTTCCTTAGTCAACGTCCAGCTTTTACACGTGTAAGAGGCAACTGAAAATGTCGTGACTTGGGTCACACACACACCTGAGTCCTCAAAGTAACATCTTTGCTTTTCAACACTTTAAAGAGGTCGTGTGCAGTGGATTTACCCACTGCCATGTGTCTCCCGATCTGGTGACTGCTGCTTCCATGAGCGCTGATTGTGGCTTCAAGCAAGATTAGATCCTCAACAACTTCAATTTTTCTCCACCCTCAGCATAGAGGCTAAAGCTTACAACTCATATTGTGTGGGTATATAATTTGATCCGTAACAGTAATTTTTAGGGAAGCAGACTGCTACATCTCTCTCCTGCAGAGTGGCTGGTGGCTTTGAACCTCCTACCTTTGGGTTAACCATTATGCCACCAGGGCTCCTTCATGATCTCCCTGACAGTCTCCACAATGCCTGCTCACCAGCATGGTTAGACTTACTATCAGCAGGAAGGAAAAAAAAAAAAGACACTCAAATAAGGACAATTTGACAATGTAGCCTGCAAGGAGGACTACAGAGAAATAAATATTCCACCTTACTCTATCCAGCCCCATCACCTCTGGCTGTCCCCGGTTGTCCAGTTCAGCCACAAGCTGAAGACAAGGAAGTATGTTGGTTTCGCATCTGCAGGTCCACCTGCTAGGGCAGAGAGCAGGTGATCAAAGGCAGAGAGTGGGCCTGGAGGGCCAAGATCCTGGCGGTCATTTTCTTTTCTGGACACCCTCAGCACTCTGTGTTTACCTCTTTACATGCGACTTGCTTATATGACATTGGCATTGCTATCTCCCCTTACCCCATGAGTTCCCGAAGGATAGAACCAGCCCCTGCTCATTTCTGTAGCCACAAAACCAAAGACAATGTACATTTCCTAAGAAATATCTGTTGAGTCTTAATTTGAGGCAACCATTTTGAAAAACAAGTGCCATATGGCCCGCATAGGTGACATCTGCTGATGCTGCTGAGGTTCGTGGGAACCATGGGGGCTGGAACACGCCTCCTTTCCCACAAAACCACAAGAGATGAATGGAGAAAATTGCACTGTTCATGTGCTTGCCAGGTGCTTGGACCAATGAGGGAACATGTCAAACAATACCCTTGATTAAAGCACCTGATTGTAACATGTGCCTAGAACGTCGAAGCTTATGGACCTGACCTGAATCTTCCAAAAGTTTTTCAGGACAGCTTTTCTTTTACTACTTCAGAGTGTCTCCTACTAAGTTACCACTCTCACCGCCCTCTCCCCCACCCCCCACCCCCCACTTGCTTCCATGGTCACAGGACATTAAAGGGATTGGAGTCTGAAGCATGTGAGAAAGCCGTTGTGCCAAAATCTTTTGGGTTCTGGAACAAGAAGTACCTGCTCCAAGAACTGTGCCCACAAGGTTCAATGCTCTAGAAAGACCTTTGGAAAATTGCAGTCCACCCTCTGCCAATTGCAGGCCAAATCCACGAAGGGAGGAGACTTCCTTCTCCTGCCATCTCTTTCCCCAGCATCAGGTGGGGAGGTTCCCCACAGAAGGGCCTAATACAATGGCTTTTCTCTCATTTGTGGCTGAGAATTTAAGCTAAAAGAAATGTGACAGTGCCATCAGATCATTACTTGGTTTATTTCTGAGGGCACAAGTCCCACACATGCTCTCTCGACAGTAATATCTCAAAATGATTTCCAATTCTCTAAACTAATAGTTCACTTGATATGTTAGGAAGTAAGATGAGAAAACTCCCTAACGTTTCGCTGTCCTGTACGAAGATGGAGGAAGCACATGTGGTATAGCTGCTTCACAGGCCACGAGTGGGTAATGCCCCAAGAAGAAAGCCCCGGAGTTGGGCAAGGGCCTATGTTAAAGTGGAAGGAACAGAAGTGCTCGATAATTCTTTTGTTGCTCTCCCCTAATAAACCCACATGGGGGAAAGGTGAGGTTTCCTACTCGTGTAAAGAAGTCATCTCAGAAACCCATCGGGCACGTCTACTCTGTCTTACAGAGTCATTGTGAGTTGTCATCAACTCCATGGCAGTCAGATGAGAGACACCCACACAAGGTCGCCTCCGAGACTACGAGGGAATGGAACCATTATTATTTGGACCAAAGTACATGCTGATCAGATGATGAACTTCAGAGGAGAAACTGAAAGTGAGCAGAGATGTGTATGCCTATAAGATGGTGGGACTGGCCGTTGCCTTTGGCATCAGAACATTTGACAGTGACCTAAGGAGAGAATATGGGAGGTTTCTCCCAACTAGGTGCAGAGAAGCACAAACCCTCTGCCTTTCTAAACGAAAGGAAAGAATCAAACTCAGTCTTGAAAATTCTGAGAAAAAGACACATAATGCTTTGATAGATCAACCTGGCTAGAGAAACAAATCCAGGGACATTCATCTATGTGTAAGAAAGGGATTTTTTTTTAAATTAAATCATTCTATTTATTTTCTTAATCGTTTTATTAGGGGCTCATACAACGCTTATCACAATCCATACAAACATCAATTGTGTAAAGCACATTTGTACATTCATTGACCTCATCATTCTCAAAACATTTGCTCTCCACCTAAGCCCCTGGCATCAGCTCCTCATTTTTCC
>NW_022103922.1:30944025-30972114 GCF_000313985.2 Echinops telfairi
ATAGACCTGCAAAGATAATAATATGCACAAAAACAAGACAGAACAAAACTAAGCAACAAAACAACAATAAAAAAAACAATGACAACAAAAAAGAGAAACCTGTAAATAGTTCGAGGTCTATTTGTTGACCTTTAGGAGTGTTTTCCAGTTGAGTCTGATTGAGTACCATGCCCTGGCCCCAAAGTCTATTTTTGGTATTCCCGCATGACTTCTTGCTCTGCTCCCTTTGCTGTTCTGTTGCACGCCCTTTGTGTTTTGCCTCAGTGTGGTGGGGTCAGATCTGGGGCAATTCCCACACTGTGTCTCCAGTGTTGTCCCCTGTAGGGTTATGGGTCAGTTACAGATGTCGTGTCTCATAGTGGGGCCAGCCATATGGCTCTCTCTGTGCATTGGCTGCTCTGAGCAGGGATATCATCCTAAGGCTTGGTGGGCCAGGATGTGCTCCACTCTCTCTTCCTCCCCCTTAATTTGCTCCCATGTTCTCTGATCAGACATGTCCCTCTCCCTGAGCTGCAGCTTCAGTGCTGTCCCCTGAAGTAAATTCTTCTGGGGGGAGGGGCGGCTGTCCACATTGTTGGGATTGGGGCCAGCCCCTCAGACCTCTCTACTGGTTCCCTGCCGGTATGTTTCATTCACATCTCAGAGCACCAGGTTGTAGTCGCATCAAAAGCGGGTGCAAAATATACATAGAGTCACTGTACCAAAAAGAACTAATCCACTTTCAACTACTTCAAGAAGTAGCATGTGAACAAGAACCCATGACCCTGAAGAAAGAAGTTCAAGTGGCACTGAAAGCATCAGTCAAAAGGGTCCATCTAAGAAAGACCTTTGTATCAAAGAGAAATTGTGTATTAAGAGAACATCCCAGCCCCATCTAGATCAAGTCCATAAGTTCAATATTAGCTTATAAATCCAATACTAGTCCATAACTCCCTTAAGACTCATAAAGCCACATGTAATGATGCAAAATGCTAGAAGATCACAGGCTGGTGGATGAAAAGTATTGTGGAGCCAATGGTGGTGAAAGAATCTCAGTGCTGGCATGAGTCTCCATGTTGCTCCTCCAGCTCTCTGAGTGCCTCGACATGAAGCTGAAACAGAGAGCTGGGCTACTTGCAGGGCGCAGAAAGTAGCTCCTCAACAAGAAGACAAAGGCAGAGAGAGAGAAGAAGTTCCCAGAATCCTCATGAGAAGGCCACCCCTTCACTTATTTATCAAGTTGACAGGAAATTATGTAACTCCCATAGGAGCTATCCTTCAAAATCAAGAAAGTAGAAGAAATGAAAACAGAAATGAGTGAAAAGCGGGGACAGAGATGCACAAGAGATGAGCCAAGTCAAACACTAGCTCTTTGAAAACATTAATAAATTTGAGAAGCCTTTGGCAAGATGACTAAGATGAAAAAAGAGACGGTACTAACAATATCAACTCCAAAAAGAAAGGCAAAACTAGGGATGCTGAGGTCTTCAAAGATAAGAAAAGCTTCTTTTTAACTATATTATGCCAAGAAAATCAAAACTATATATGACAGGTTTTTTTAATCAACTTGGCTGGGCCAGGTTTCTCAGTGGTGTTACAGTTAAGACCTAGTAATCCCCATGAAAGGAACCTGGGAGGGGCTGTTGGTTGAACTGCTATCCCCAAGGTTGTCAGTTCAAACACAATAGCTGCTCTTTGGGAGAAAGATGCTTCTACACTGATTTGCAAAGCCACAGAAACCCTATCTATATAGGGTTGCTATGAATTGGAAACCTTTTAATGGCCATGAGTTAATCCCCAATGATGTGACCTAACACAATGGAACCACTTCCAGAATAGGACATGCTATGAGCAGCCAATCATTTATAAGAAGATTAGGGTGGGATGCAAGACCTTTATTCAGATCAAAGTTCTGATGCAATCAATTCATAAGAAGTTTCCACAGTGGTGTGGTCTGCTTTCAATATAAGTGCACATTGAGGAAAAGCTTGTTTGCTTTTTGCTGGGTCTGACTCTTGCATTTGGCTCATTGACCTCCAGTTCTTCAGACTTGAGCCAACAGCCTGCTGATCCTTGAATTAAAAAACCTGCCATCTCACCTGTTGACCTTGCATCCATTTGCCGTTACAACCACATGCCTGGCGGCCTTCTATCCATTTGCCTCTGTCTCTTGTTTTCCTGCCAATCTTGGATCCATCAGCCCGAGCAGCTAGGAGAGTTAGGAGCAGCCTCAAGCCTAACCCATGTACTTGGGGCCTGACTGAACTTGGACTTGCCTACTCTTACAGCACGGTGGGTTGGTTTTTTTAATATAAATTTCTCATTCCATAGGTATATATATTTCACTGTTTTTTCTTCTCTAGAGAACCCAGCCTAAGACAATATATAAGAAGGATAACTTCTTGAAAAGTATTATTTATGCAACTAACTCACAAAGAGCTAGGACACATTAATAGTAAATCAGAAGTCAAAAACCTTCCTCTCCCATGTCCCAGGTCTACTTGGCTTCGTGGCTGGCATCTACTGAGCTTTAACTTAAGGCAGCAGTAAGCTCATACTCCGTTTCTTAGACGGTGTAAGACTTCATAACCAGGGTTCTGAAACCTAAGAGGAACATGTGAGAAGGCAATTGTACTGGCCAACGTCGCTCACGTATGAACATATATGCAAGCTATTTACATAAAATATGAAATTAATGTCATTTGAAAATCAAAGTAATTCACCACATTATTAAACTGGAGGAAATCATAGGCTCATCTTAATTGATGTATAACATATATATAAGCACGAAACAAAGAAATATAAGCTAAGATTGCAAAGATCCCAACTATGTCCAAGACTCGGAACAAGAGCTGGATGACGAGAACAATAACCCTCTGAGTGCCGTCCTTAGAGGGGTGGTGCAACTAGACTGCACGTTTTCTTCTTCCACCTGAGTGGTGCACACAAGTTGCCTCCTATTCGACAGACTGCTGGTTCAGACCTGCCCATAGGCACCTGGGTAGATGGATCAAACGATCTACTTTAAAAAACACACCTTTGAAGCTGTTCACATCCCACATATCGGGCTGACTCGATGACAGTTAACAAGAGACAAGAGCAAGTTCCCAAGTTTCTATGTTAAACATGTATCGATTTTAGAATCATTGAAACTGTATGGTGGAAAAACAAGGTTCATGCCTTCCACGAAATGCTTTCCAAGTGAGAAGCGCGGGCTCCCATGGGGGAGAGGGTCCAGGAACCCTACATCTCTCGACTGGCCTGGCTCCATCATTCTACTTCTCTCCTTCAGGGTTCCCAGAAGTTAATTTCTGGAGTACAAGGTATCCCGGGCTTTTCAGAAGAGGCACTGATAAAAATTAAATCAGAACTACTTGAATTAGTTCTCAGACATGAATAGTATTGTGAAGGCCTTGATTCAGTGCTCAAATGGGAACTGCCAGTCAGAAAGGGAAGGGGCAGAAGGGGACAAAGAATGATGAATTAAGGTGTCTTGCAGCCTCTCTACTTTGAATCACAAGATGCTGAGAATTTGGCAATCTGGACTTTTTCTCGGGTCATCTACAACTGTTTCTCCTTCTCTGATTTAACATCATAATTGGAGGACGGTAATTCTAAGACCTATGCAGAGTTTTCCTGATGGAAGTTCTAGAGGAGGAAGGGGAAGTTAACAAACACCTAATAAATTAAGAGCCTGGGCTCTGATGAGCACCGTACGCACCATGTGACCTGATATAAAGTATTTAACCTCTCCGTGCCTCAGTTTCCTCATGTCTACAATGGGGACATAAGAGTACTGGCTCATCTGGTTCAGTCTTTAAGTATCTCATGGTTGTTGAGAGAAAGTGCTTAGCACACAGCCCAGCATATTGAAAGCACTCAATAAATAATAACTATTATATTGCCAATATGCATGAAGCACTTCTCAGGTGTTATAGCAGCCTGTGTTAGGCCTCACTATACAAGCTGTGCTGTGTACATGTGGTAAGGCAGCGTATGCAGTAATGCAGTGCATGCAGTAACACAGCGTGTATAGTTATTGTTGATACCACATTGTTTTTGTTGACCCTCTTTTCCACTTACAGAGCTAGTTTACTGTTTTTCTTTGAAATAAATATTTAAAAACATTTAACCTACTGATGCCTCAACTAATGTAATTTTATGGGTATCCATTTTTATTTTGAAAGTTACCAGTAGCTGCTGCATTTCCCACCCTAGGCTTATGCTCGAGTCCATATGTTTCCCCGTTTTTGTAGTAAAATTAGGTGCCTTGCCTTATATTCGGGCCGGCTGATACTCGAGTATATGCCTTATTTACATAAGCACATATAAGTATATAAAGTATACTTATAAAGGATATAAGATAAAAAAATACCCTTGACTTGAGTCAGGCACTAAGTCTTCAAAGTGATAGCTTTGCTTTTTAACACTTTTGTTTTAATCGTTTTATTAGGGGCTCATACAACTCTTACCACAATCCATACATACATCAATTGTGTCATGCACATTTGTATATTCATTGCCCTCTTTTTAACACTTTAAGGAGATCTTTCACAGTGGATTTGCCCAATGCTGTAACACACCATTTGATTTCTCAACTTCCATGAGCATCGATTGTGGAGCCTAATGCAATTAAATTCTTGATGACTTTGATCTTTAATCTCTTCTTCATTATTGTGATATTGCTTGTTGGTTCAGTTTTAAAGATTTCTGTTTTCTTTATGTTGAGGTGTGATCCATAGTGCACCCAAACAAGAGAGATGTCAAAGAGGACTCAGAAAGGGGAGTAAAAGAGGCCAGAGGCCTGCCCATGGCTGCTTTTATCTCCTCCTGCTGGGGAGGCATGGTTGAAGGTATTGGATGACCTTATTGGCTGAGTTTAGGCCAACCTATGTGATGTCATGTGGCTGGACCTAGTCGGTACACCAGGTGGGACCTCCCACCTGAACTCAGGGAGCCTGTGTCTGAGCATACTCAGTCTGGATCTTTCTTAGATATCTAATTAAAGTGCCTGATTTCTTTCCAACCCCTTTGTTGAGGCCTTATGCAGGCACTTGGGGAGACAACCCCCCCTCAGTCTCTATTCTGGCTACCTAACAGTTCTACATTATCATGTGGTTTACTATGCCAAGAATGATAAACAAAGAGCCAGGCATCACAAGTAGCACTGGGGGTGGGGGTAGGGGTGGTCTTGAAAGCATTGAGACCTACCTACTTGAAAGCCATTTCTAGACCTACCTATTGGGAAAAAAACTTCTTGATCATCTCTGGCTCTTGCAAATGTTTATTCTCACATTTGATTTAATATTTCTTTTCATATGATGGGATGAGTGTGGATGAAGCACAGAGAAGAGAGAAAGGCAAGATGACTCCCTTCACCAGGCTTTGAGGAAAAAAAAGTTTTATCCTTCTCAAGTTTCCAGCCCCACTTCCCCTCTGTCTCCTAGCCATCCAACTCGTGCTGCTATTGTGGGGTGCCCTTAATTCTGACCCCGAGAGACAGAGTAGAATTGTGCCCAGTGTTCCTTGGCTGTAATCTTTATGGGAGCAAATCATGGGTCCTTTCTCCTGCAGAGTCTCTGGGTGAGTTTGAACCACCAACCTTTAGCCAAGCACTGAACCATTGAGCTGTCAGTGCTAGTGGAGCCAACCATAGGTATAACTTTAGGGAAAACGGGTCTTTCTGGAACAAAGCTGGGGACAAATAAACAAAACAATGTGTATAAATGTAGTTCTCCCTTCCTTTTACACCCCCATAGACAATATTATGTCACTGGTGGTATTTAACTGGAAAGTAGAAAATATATGCAGCTGTCCAGTCCTTCAAACGTTTGTAAGATTGGGTTTTTGCAACAACTAGCCTCAATGTGACTCTGATCATAGGATCTTGTAAAATGAGACAGCAATGGGGGAGCAAAGATAAAAACGGTTGTTTGACAACAAGGTGAGTGGAGTTTCCCATTTCTCCCCATTCACCTACTACTCCCTAAAAACACCTGCACCTCCCAGAAATTCTACTAATTCCATTCATTTGGCAATTCTATGAACCTGGTCATTCATTCTTGCCACCACAATGCACCGGATAATGCCCATACTTGGGTGTGTTTTGTAGTTTGTTCTTCCTTGTGATATTTAAAAGGCAGAGGTGAATCCAAAAAGTATTGCTATAAAGATGTCAGCTCACAGATGCACAGGTTTATCCCAAACAACACATGTTTAAGCATGTCTCTATGATGCGCAAATGACTACAGACAAGTTCTCTCAGTAATCTACTCCTCTTGTTCTCATTGGGTATCCTTAAAAACAAAACAATCAATCAGAACAGAGGCTTCCAGGGGGATTTGCTGAGTCAGTTAAATTCAAGACAGAGAAGTCAGATCAGAAAGTGAAAGTGACTCTTTTGAGGACTCCACAGGGATGTGTGTGTGTGTGTGTGTGTGTGTGTGTGTGTGTGAATTAGGTTAACACAGCAGGTCATCAGTTTTACACTCAACAATGTATACATATTTTTGTTTCAACTCATCCACTGCAATCCCCTTAGGGCACCATCACTTACATCACTTCCTCCATGTGTTTCCTGTTTTCAACCCTCCTTCTTTCCTACCCTCTGAACTCTGTCTTGGGGCAACGCTGCCCTTTTGATCTTGAATGGTTGATTGTTCCAACACAAGGATGAGGCCCCTTCCAGACCTGAGGGTGGACTAAGGGTTGTGCATTTATCTTTGCTACAAAGACAGCCATGAATGTTGTAGAAAACACAGGGGGAAATTTATGAAACTTCTTAGATGTAACCAAACACTGTGGGGGAATGAGTCCATTGCAGTCATCCGGTGCCATCTCCTCACTGTACCCTCACTTATAGTCTTGAGGATCTCGCCAGTTTCTATCTGACAAGTAAGCCACTAACTGTTATGATTTTGACTTCTTTTTTGCTCCCACTCTATCCAGGACCTTCTAATGTGTTCCTTTTTAAGGTAGTTGGCAGTGGTAGCTGGGCACCACTGAGTTATTCTGATCTCAGAGCTGTAGTGTGTTAGTCAGGCAGACTAGAGAAACAAATCCATACACACTCATAAGTGGATAAGAGAGAGCTTTATATAAAGAGCAATTGTGCATTAAGAAAGCATCCCAGCCCAATCCAGTCCAAGTCTATAAGTCTAATATCAGCCCATATGTCCAGTACCAGTCTATAAATTCCTCTTCAGACTCATACAACACATGCAATGACACTGAATACAGGAAGATCACAGGCCAGTGGGTGGAAAGTCTTGTGGCTCCAGTGGCATTGTAAGCATCTTAGTGCTAGCCTGGGTCTCCACGTGGCTCAACTCTAGGGCGCTGTCTCCATCAGCCTCTCTCCATGTGGCTTGTCAACAGGAATGTCTCACAGTGAGTGTCCCAATTCCAGCAAGCTATTTACCTCCTTAGTGATTCCAAATGAGATCATCAAGCTGTGACCTGATAAACAGGCTAAACTCCATCCCTTCACTCTTAAGTCTCAGGTTGACACAGATTATGTAACTACCACATGTAGAAACTGATGTATGGATGTTATACATGTATATAACAATTGTTCCATTATACTAATTATTTCCATATACCTTTCAATTTTCCTCCTTCTTTTTTTCTTCAAATGGGGAGAGACAATAGTTGCACCTTAAATGGCTGGCTGCTCACCAGCTTTTAAGATTACTCGTGAAAGCAGGTAGAGAGCATACTCGTATCCAACCAAACACCAAACCCACTGACACTGAGTCCATTTCAACTCACACCTGCCCTCTATAGCTTCTCACTGCACTGCCAGCAAGCTGATGCTGACTCACAGCTACCCTACAGCACAGAGTAGGACTGCCCTGTGAGTGTCTGAGCCTATAACTTTACAGAAGTAGAAAGTCCCGTCTTTCTCCCCAATACAGAGTTTATGAGGCTATAAATCTTTATCAGAGCAGAGAGCCCATCTTTTGATACCTCAATGGATATCAAAATAATACCCATGTTATAGGACCCACAGGAAGCACTGGGAATAGGGTTTGGCATCAGCACTATGAGGCTTATGGGGTGTTATTGTCTTGTCGTTACCTGGTACAGTAGAACAGTAGTTCTCAGTTGGGGGTGCCTTGGCCTGATGGGAGATGTTAGGAAGCATATAGAGACCATTTTGCTTGCAGAGAATTCTTCAGCACAACATGGTTCGTAATTTTGAACAACTAGAAGGATCTAAGCTAGGCCGAATTTGACATTTGAAGTCAGCAAGGGTCTTTTCAATCGCCTCATCTGCATTTGGATAATGAAACATAAGACAGAAGAAGAACTGATGCACTTGAACTCTGGGATTGGCAAAGAATATTGAACATATTGTGGGTTGCCAAAAGAACAAAAATATCCATCTTAGAAGAGCGATAAGTTCTAGGAAACATTTCTTAGAAGAGAGGCTTTCGAGACTTCAACCTGCTTACTTTGGAGTGAGGTGCACCTGAATGCACCTGAGGTCTGTATTCTAACAGGGGATCCTGCCCACTGTTGCTCTTTAATTTCAACCAACCAACAGGAGTATGAGTAGCTTAGTAACTGGGTAACAGAGAGCTTATAGTTAAGTTGCCAGGAGCCTGCACTTATTGTTATTATTGTTAGATGCCAATGAGTAGATTTTTGACTCTTAGTGATCTCACACGTTAGAGTAGGATGACCCTAGAGCAGTGGTTCTCAACCTTCCTAATGCCACAACCCTTTCATACAGTTCCTCATGTTGTGGTGACCCCCCAACCATACAATTATTTTTGTTGCTACTGCATCACTGTAATTTTGCTACTGTTATGAATCAGGCGACCCCTGTGAAAGGGTCGTTCCCACCAGTTGAGAACCACTGCCCTATAGGGTTTTCTAGTCTGTAATCTTTACAAGAGAAGATAATCCAGGTCTTTCTCACATAGAGTAACTCGTTCAAATACTAACCTCACTGCCAGTGAGTCATTTCTGACTCAGAACAACCCCAGAGGACAGGAGAGAACTTCCCCCCCCCGGGGGTTTCTGAGACTGTACCTTTTGGGGGGAGGAGAAAGCCTCATCTTACTTCCTCAGAGCAGCTGATGGTTTCAAACTACTGACCTGTTGGTTAGCAATCCAATGCATAATTCAGTATGCCACCAGAGTGACTGGATGGGTTCAAATCCCCAATCTTACACTACGACATCACCCGGGCCCCAAGTAGTCAGAGGTGAGATGCATCTGTTCTCAGTTGGGAAGCCTCTGGAACCCTTGATCCCACTCGATCTGGGGAAGTCAGTGTGGGCATAGCGTCTCCTGCTATGGGGCCCACGGTCAATGGCCCAGCCCCTCAGAAGGTGGATGCGGCTTCATTAACTCTGACCAGCCAACAGCTTTCAAGAGTCTAAGAGTGAAGACAATGTCTGGCTATGAATACTGGCCCACTGGAAACTCAAATCATTTACAGCAGAACATATCCTGTTTTTATCTATGACAGAGGGTGACAGTCTCTGCCATTCTCAATTTTACTATGTTGTGTGCTGTTTGTATAATTAAAAATTCTGACCACCCTCCACGCCCCGCCCCCACCCCACCAAAAAAGTCTTATTTGGAGGGGGATCAGACAAGGACACTTCGTATTTGTAGGAGAGGCTCCGCAGGCTGCAGGAGGAGTCAGCAAGTCTGTCTTCTTGGCTCACTCATTTAAACAACTGGCTTTTTCAGTCTAAACACGTGGGGCTTGTCCCAGTTACTCTCTGAGAGCCCTCTGAGCAATATGCATTTTATATTTCTAATATTTTCATCACTGTCAACGACAAATTCTGTTGTTACAAATGATCTGTAGACCTCCCTGGGGGGCTCTTTGGCTGCAGTTGTGGGGCTCAGTTCCTGTAGTGACTGGCCACTGGAGAGACTCCTCTCCATATCAGGCAACACTTTCTCATCTTCCTCCCTCCTTTTTCTTCGAGGTTTCCCTCTGCCTCTCAGGAGGTTGATGTGGCTTAATTAACTCTAATCAATCAAGAGCTTCTGAGAGTCTAAAAGTAAAGACAATGTCTTGCTATGAAGAATAGCCCACTGGAAACTGAAATCACTCATGGCATGATTAGCAGAAGATAGTAGTGTCGCTGCCTGTGTAACTGGAAACCGATTAAGTTTAATGTACAACATCTGCTTCTTGGAGGAAAAGGGGGCCTGGCGCACTCACCTGAGCCTTGTGCATAAATACTCTAGGGATTTGGCAATGTGCTTGGGGCGGAGTGAGGGAATTATGGAAGATGAAATTCTTTTTAGGTACAAAATGGAGTGTTTATGGAGGAGCAAGTTGGCCAAGGCCTCTGTTTTCACCCGTCTCCGGGAGCCTTAGGGAGAACATTGCTGTTGTTCAGGCTGTCGAGTTGGTTCCAGCTCATAGCAACCTGTTATGTGTAACAGAAGAACACACTGCCTGCTGCAGTAGCATCTTCACTGTCGTTGTTATGTGTGACACTGCCCACCCCCCAATTTCTTTTCCCTGGGGTGGTGGGATGGTGGTGGTGTTTGAAGGCAGATGACGAAAAGAAGCTGTTCAGGTTCTTTCAAGCAAAGCGATTTGACCGTCAGTAGCACATCTGGGCGGTAGGGGAGACCAGGACGTTGAGCGTGTCAGAGCATGAGCTGTCTGTTTGTTGGGGTGGTATGGATGGGTGGAGAGAGCTCAGCTCGGACTCAAATCCTTGTTAAAAAAATATTCACTGACTTACAGCTAGGCTAGTTGTGTAATGTTATCTTGACACAGTTGGTTTTTTTTAATTAAAGACTTTTATTGGGGGCTCTTACAGCTTTTATCACAATCCACACATTCAGCCATTGTGTTAAGCACATTTGTACATATGTTGCCATCATCATTTTCAAAGAATTTTCTTTTTACTTGGGCCCTTGATATCAGCTCCTCATTTTTCCCTCCCTCCCTCATGAGCCCTTGATAAGTTATAGATTATTATTTTCATATCTTACATCATCCTCCGTCTCCCTTCACCCACTTTTCTGCTGCTTGTCCCCCTGGAAGGGGGTTAGATGCCTATTCTTGTGATTGATTTCCCATTTCTCCCCACACCTTCCTCTTATCCTCCTGGATTCCCTAGTATCATTATTGGTCCTGAGGGATTTATCTGTCCTGGGTCCCTGTGTTGTGGGCTCTTATCGTAGCAGTGTACATGCTCTGGTCTAGTCAGATTTGTAAGGTAGAATTGGGGTCATGATAGTGGGGGGAGGAGGAAGCATTAAAGAACTAGAGGAAAGTTGTATATTTCATCAGTGCTACACTGCACCCTGACTAGCTCATCTCTTCCTTGTGACTCTTCTGTAAGGGGAAGTCCAATTGTCGACAGATGAGTCTTGGGTCTCTTCCACTCCGTGTCTTCCCGCCCCCCCCACCCCCCATCACATTGGTATGATTGAAGCAGTAGATTTTGTGAATCCAAAATACATATGTCTTTGGATTTTGTACACACATTTTTTTTAGCATCAAGAATCAGTCTTCATATAGAATTCACTATATGAGGGTAAGTCAAAAGTATTTCTTTTTGAATCACAGAAACCTTTATTAAACAAAGGTATCAAAATTTGAAGCTTGTGTTTCTTAACGTATCTCCCATTTATTTATTTTTTTTAATCAATTTATTGGGGCTCATACAATTCATCACAATACATAGATCAATTGTGTAAAGCACATCTATACATTTGTTGCCCTCATCATTCCCAAAATTCGCTAGCCTCTAATTTTCCTTTTTCCCCCCTCCCCTTCCCTTCCTCCTCCCCTCTCCCCCATGCACCCCTAATAATTTATAAATTATTATTGTATCTTATATTACACTGTCCGGCGTCTCCCTTCACCCACCCCTCCGCTGCCCGTCCCCCACGTATCTCCCATTTAGGTCTATATAGTTCTGAAGATAGTGTATTTGTCTTCTTTAACCCCTCCTCCAAATATTTTCTATTTGTACCAGGTCAGAACAGCATTTTGGGCCTCCTCAAAAGACTCAACTCATGCTCCTTTTGAATGTTCTCTGAGTTTGGGAAACAAAATTAAGTCAGACTGGGACAAGATTGGGACCATAGGGTGGACAGGGTAAGGTTTTCCATGAAGTTCCCGTAGGACAGCCTTTGCGAAGCCCTGAAGAATACGCAGGTGCATGGATTTAATGGAGAAACAGTCCTCAGCACAACTTCCCGCTCTTTTCTCACCAATAACGTTTTCAATTTTCCTAAAGTTTCTAATAAGTTCCTGTGTCTTTCTAGAAAATCTATTAAGGTCCTCCCTGTGGAGTTTGGCAAAAAGTGATGGAGGCAGGGGAAGACACAGGGAGGTTTTCAAGAGTTAAAGATAATGGAGGCAATTACCATGTATACACGCCTTGGTGCAAAAGTAGTGGACTACAAGTAAGGCTCAGATAGACATGTAGGCTGAACAGGTGTGCGAGGGAGAGGGAGATGATGCCTACCAAAAGATAGAGATTTGGCAGAGGATGTTTGCACATGTGTATTTATCTTTGCTGTAAATTCAGCCAATGGGTCCCCGATCTTGGAAGATCTGGACCAGGATTGGGGAAGACGAATGTCAATTGACATAGCATAGTTCACAAAGACAATATTCCATTCAGTGCTTCCCAAAGTGGGGGATACTGCCACCTAGGGGTTTGCAACAATTTAATGGGGGCTGCAAAAGTAGACACCTACACTTTATTCTAGACCTGTAGTTCTCAACCTGTGGGTCACGACCCCTTTGGAGGTCGAATGACACTTTCACAGGGGTCGCCCAATTCATAACAGTAGCAAAATGACAGTTATGAAGTAGCAAAGAAAATAATTTTATGGTGTGTTTGTGTGTGTGTGTGTTGGGGGGGGGGGTTACCACAACATGAGGAACTGTATGAAAGGGTCATGGCATTAGGAAGGTTGAGAACCACTGCATAGAGGGTCCTTTCATGTCCCTCTTCATTTGTGGAAACAAAAAGAAGTGGCACAGAGCAAGTCAGGTGAGTAAGGTTTGTGGGGCATGAGAGGCATGCTGTTTTTTGCTAAAAACTGGCACACTGAGATGGCTGCATGAGTGAGCAGGTGCATTGTTGTGGTGGAAAAACTAGTCCCCCATCTGCCACAAATCAGGCTTTTTTGTGTGCCCACTAACCTCTAAATAGAAAGCTTGATTAAAAGTCTGACCTGGTGGAACAAACTCCAAATGCACTACAAGTCGACATTTTCTTCTGTTTTGTTATCAATCAACATTTCACCTCTTTTGAAATGAGAAAACCACTTGTACACTTGAGTTTTTCCCACAACACTGTCCTTGTAAGCTGTGTTCAATATCACAGCAGTCTCTGCAGCATTTTTCCCAATCAGGAAACAAAATTTCACAGCTGTACACTGTTCTCTTAAATCAGCCATCACAACAAAAACTGAGGTTCGAGCGAAACAGTTTTTATGAAAAAAATTCACTGTGACCAGAGAGAACCTTCCCAGTCGATGCCACTGGGTGTACTAACTCAGAGTGAGTAGCTCAATGCTTGCCTAGTGGGGAAAATGTGTACTAGGAAAGCTCTGCTTCGCCCAGCACAATTCCAGGTTTTTTTGGGTACCTTCTGGTAAGAAACAGACACAGAGAGGATGAGTAACTTATCCAAGATCACACAGCTAGCAAGTGGAGGAGCTCAGAATGGAACCCAGAGCCTGTACTTACAAATCATTTTCTACTGCAGCCTCTCACTGAAAGCTTTTTAAAAGATGCTTTCAAGTTATGCAGTTTTTCACCAACAAATCATGTAAAACAATTTCAGAAGTATATAATAATATAATGAACATCTACATACTCATTGCTTAAATTCAATAACGAGCTAGATTTTGCCCTGCTTGATTCATTTATCTTTTTGTTTTCTCTTTCTTTCTATTCCTCCCTTCTGTTCTTCCATTCCATTATATCAATTCACCCTCTACCCAGTTCAGCATGAAGCTCTTAAAACTAGTCACAGTGCCTATCACACCAAACAAAATTAACAATAATTCTTCATGTCAATTGACAGTCATACTTCCCTGGCTACCTGAACGTTGTATAACAAGATGATGTGGCTCTCCCCAACATGTGAATCCCAAAGTGAAGGAGGCATAGTGGTAGGTGCTCTGGTGGTGTAGTGTTTACACACTGGGATGCTAACCCCAAGGTCCACAGTTTGAAACTACCAGCCAGACGCAAAAGAGTCTGAAATCCACAGGGAAGTTCTACCCTGCCTTGTAGGGTATATAAGTCATTGATTCGATGGCAGTGAGTGAGTGAAAGTGAATGAAGAGGCAGTCAGACAGGCTATTTCATAGGAAATCTTCAGGGTTTGGGCTGAAAATTGAAGAAAAATACACAGCCCCTAAACAATAAAGATCCTCTTGCTGGTTTGAGGATATGACTCCTGACATGAGAAGGAACATGGTTGATCTTAAAAGTTAATTTTAATAACAGCGGGACTCTAGGGCTAGCCTTTCAGGTTCCTAGACTCAGCTTTCTCAATGCATATTTATGATTTCATTTTAGTGTGTGTTGATTTACTCCCATTAGCCCATAAAAACCCTGACTCTTTCCTTCTGTTGTCCTTGAAACACAGTGGAAATTTCTCCTGAGTCTGTGGTTAAGGGCTTCCCTCCAGAGGGCTGAAGACAGAACAAATTGGTCTTATTTTATCTGAGGACAGCAGGATGGAGAGGGAGTCGGATTCTTTGGAGACCAGTGGGAATTAATGCCACTCCTGCATCCCACGCCGCCACCTGCTGGAGTGAATTAGGGACAATAAATTGAACCTTCTTGTACTTGTGTCCTACAGCAGTTACCAGATACTGGGTGACTTCCCTGGTGGTATGGTGGTTATGCATTGGGCTGCAATCCACAAGTGCAGCTGTTCAAAGCCACCAGCTGCTCCATAAGAGAAGGATGGGGCTTCCTACTGCCACAAAGAGTGATAGTCATAGGAACATTGACATGTTTGGGTTTTTTAGCTTTGGGATGTCTTAAGAGAGCACACATGTGTTCTCTTATAGCTAGAGAGGCAAACAGTCTGAAGTCAGTTTCACTGGACTGGCATTAAGGGATCAGTAGAGCCAGGCGTTATAGGGGGAAACCCGTTTTCTTGTCTTTTCCCGTCTCTAGAACTCGTCCATCTTCAAAGCCTGCGTTGGTAATCATAGTCATCCCGGCCGGCCTCTTACAGGGACAAGCGAGGGCGGGGGTATAATCCAGGACAATCTCTCCATCAGAGTCGACTAGATGCTGGATGACACTTAGGGTCCTTACTGATTCATCGACCACGTTCCTCTGAGCAACTCGTCCCCAAGAACCTCAGGTGTATTTTAGAACCACAAAGCCTTTCGCATGTATTTTTCCTTTGAGTCACACCACAATCCTTCCATTTGGCAGGTTCCCCCAGAAAGCACATCCTGAGGTGAGCAGTTAGTGCAAGGCATCTATTTCAGAAAGCATCAGCAGGGGCGGGAGGAGAAAGAAGCCCACGTGGGCTGTAACGCGTCTCACCAGTCCCCAGAAGCTGAAGCCCCTGCGAAAGAGGATCGAAACCCAGTTACCTCAACCGCAAGCTGATGAAGCTGGGATTTCATCCCCCAGCTCCCTAGCCAGCCCGGAGTGAGGGCTGCTTGGGGGAAATGCCTCTCGGGCTCTTTCTGTTTTCCCTCCCTGCAAAGGCAGTTTTCTCAGCCAGGTAAAGACCTCAGCCAGAGAGTCACAGGTGCATGGAGCAGGCAGCCGAGTGGGGACTGAAATGCCCGCCGGGCAATGGGGGTGGCACCAGCAGTGCCACTTCCGATCCCCGTTGACTAATGAGACTCATTATTTATTCTTTCAGCAAATATGTGTTGAGTGCGTCCTGCGGGCCAGGTGCTCACGCTCACAAAGAAGTGTAACGGCCTCACCATTGAGAAACTCACAGTTTGCGGAGACAGATGTGTAAAGCCATGAATTAGAGTACATTCTACTGAGCACTGGGCCACAACTATGTGTGCCTGGCACCCAACAGGTGTGCAATAAAAATTAGTCTTTAAGAACAAAGTGATAAATAGTACAGAAGACCTCTTCCAGAGTCGCTGGAGGGAAGGAGAAATTTCCCTCTGTGTCACGAGAGCCAGGGTGAAGAGTACCACTACCCACCCACCCAAGCCAGTCTCCAAATAGAGGAGATAGGCTAAGGTACCTAGTGACTGAGCCAAAGCTGCCTGGCCTGCAGACAGAGGAGCATAGCCCAAAAAGAAAGAAAGAAAATCCATAGGATTCCTTCCACCCCACCCAGCAATGTCTGGGAGATGAGAGACCTACTCCCAGCACATAGCAGTCCTCCGTATGCTCATGAAATAGAAGCATTTGATCAACCCTGGGAAAGGGCCGTATAATCCACCACGCCAAAGGTCATGATCTTTTCTTCAGGAAAAACTCTGAAGCTTGGTTGCTAGAAAATACCGTTGTGGCCCACCTGCTCGATGACCTCCAGTCCGGCTATTTTCTCCCCAATGCATTGCGGTCTTCTAGTGCTGACTGCACAGAGAGAGGCTGCCGCCACCTCAGACACAGTAGATCAGTGGTCTTCCAAGCTGGGTGTGCCCAAGCCCATGACTCTAGGCCACAAGAGGAAAATGCTAGAGCTTCCACTCATACTTGATCTGTGCAAAGTAGAAGCCAGGCTTCAGTGATGGTGAAAATGGGCTGAAACAGCTCTCTGAGAGGGAAGTCAAAACCAACAGGAGGCAGCCTCAGGGGACAGGGGGAAGTTCTACAATGTTGGGTTTTTTTCCCCTCTCACTCTCTCTTTATTTCTAACACGTTATAGTTTGTACGAGCTCCGTTAAAGGTTTATTATGTAATTTTAATTAAACTAATCTCTCAAAATGAACCAGAGGCTTAAAAGGATTCCTGAAAAGGAAGCTCAGGTTGAAGATAATGCTAATAACACTAGCACACGTGAATAAGAAAAGGGCACAGTTGACCCTTCTACTCCAAGCACACGGCTCTTTGTCAGCCACACTGTGGAGTCAAAGCAATAACGAAAGCGTCAGACCTGGCAAAAAGTTCAGCCCTGTTGTCTCAAGACAAGCAGCCATCTAGATGAGGCTGTGACATTTTGAAATCCTCAAGATGATGTGAACAATTACTTTCCATTTTCCAGGGTAATGGTGGAATTCATCTTAAAATATACACTCATATAAATATTCAATCCCATTTCTAGATTGAGAGAGCTCGACAAAGGGGAGGGATGGGTGATTGAGCTGTCATTTTGCTACAATCTACAATGTCATTGATCATGACTGCATACTATCCCAGTGTGTTGCTGTAACATCATTTACAGAACTGATTCAATATTTTCCATAGTAAAAGTTAACACTGTAGTCAAAATCCTTACATAAAAATCTTGCATTCTAACTAATGGTTTCCAAAAAATATATATTTCATGCCTATTGAATACAATAATAAGGTGACCTGGTCGCTGGGTTTTCATAAACATATATATCATCAAAAACTTGAATGTGTTTAAGAGCTTAACCTGTGTAAATTAACACTTCATGTATTGTAGTTCATAGCAGGCCTATAGTTATGTAATTTTCTTTTCTCCACAGTGTTTTAAATTCTATACTACTGGCTAAATTAATGACATTATTGATTGAATTACCTTATGCCCCAGGGGGATGATTGATAATGTTCTCTAACATAAAATTATAATGATGTCTCTAAGATGAACCAGAGACATATAAACTATAAATATATGAATGGTTCTAGGGCTTGCACTTAATTCCACCCCAATCTAAGAACAACTCGTTATTTTGACATAGCCCTGCTTCTTGACGCTTTCCCTTCAGAAGAGATCACTGAAGATGGTCCACCCAGGGATCAAGCCTCCAGTGAATACCTGTGAACACAGCCCAGGGCTGTGAGTAATCTTATCATCAGGCAGAGAGCATTGTAAAGTGGATTATGGCAGATGTAGTTAGGTTAAAATGTAAGGTTTTATCATTTCATCTCCCTTCGACCCGTTTTTTAAGAAAAGAAAGAATGAAACAGAAGTGCACACCGGTCAAGCCTCTGATAAATCCCCTAGGACCGTAGAGTGGGCATGGGAACAGCCTTGCTGTCAGGCAGTGCGCCTCGGAAAGGTGATTGTTGCAGATGCGGTGAGGTTCAAATTGAACAGTTTATCATTTGAGTTCTCCTGTGGTCCATTTTAAATTTGTTCTACTTCTTAATATTTTCTGTCTTCTTTTCTCTTGAGGTTTTATCTGTTTTACTTTGTGAGTGTTTTTAGTTTGTTGTTGTTTTAATGGGGGGGTGTTTGTATATGAAATCCAGGATAGGTAAGTTTACAGAGCTAGTAACTGGATTAATGGTATCTTAGGGGGATGGCAGGGGAAGTTGGGGGTATATGAAGAGCTAATAATGATGAGTGCAAGAATGGAGAAAATGTTCTAAAATTGATTGTGGTAATGATTAGACAACTGTTCTTGATGTGGTTAAACTATTGAATTGTATTATATGTGACTTATATGCCAGTAAAACTATTTTTTAATGAATTTTACAAAAAGAGGTGCCTTGAAAGGTATAATCCAAGAAATTGAACAAAAAAGTGTAATGTGCCAATAAGGACAATAGTATTTTTTTAAGCAGATTAATCCCTAGTTTGAGGATCAAACCACATCAGGATTCAACATTTGAAACTTTTCAGGATTCCTAACAGACCATTTTCTTGCCTTTTTTATTCCCGAACCACGAGCTTTATACCGAATCAAAAGAGACAGCGTGGAGAAAGATCTAAACTGTGGAGCAAGTTCAGCCAGAGAGCAAAGGGTGTTCAGCCAGAACTAAGATACGGAAAATGTTTTCATCTTTGGAACTATTAATCTAGCACTTCTCATGTACAGCAGTTTTTTGTTTTTTTTTTAGTTAAAAGATTTGAAACTACTTTATCTACATCTCTGGAGACCCCAGGTGACATCGGGACAGTCAGGAGGCAAATGTGCTTCTATCAGAGATCTGAGCCACCTCTCAAGAGTGGAAGATGGTGGAATAAGGTAAGAGGAGGTGGCAACGCAGGGAAGGCATCTACACAACCAGGTTTACCGGAGGCCCTCAATGATTTTTTTTTTGTTAAATAAACAAATCATTACAGCCATTTAAAAAATCACGATTTTTATATGTTTCTTAAACTTAGCTTTCTACCCACTCACAAGTATTTATGATTTTCTAGGTTGGGGGCTGGATTGCAAGAAATCTCAAGTTATTTGTTAGTATAGATTAGGATGGACTTCAAGGTCCAACTCCGACTCAACATGGAAAAGTCATCTGATTCATTTCCATCTTTTCTCAATTCCTGTCATTTCAGAGCCCCTCCCCCAAGGAACTATTGGAAGAAGAAATGGGAAACGTTGATTTAGAAAAATGTGAAGTTGGGAAATTCCAAGTTTGTCCATTCAATCTTTTGTAAAATACTGTCATTAAGATACCAGCCCTGAGTTGGATCATCTTAAGAAGGGTTGTGCAATCTTCGCCACAACCGACTTTGGGGCATGTTCTTCCTTCGTGTAGCCTTTACTGTTGACTCCCCCTCCCCCCAACAGCCCCCTACCCCATGCCCTCGGGGGTAATTATTAAACCATTGGCCTCCTCATAGATCCACCCACACTTACTTCCCTCTACAGAAAAACATACAAACCCAAACCAAAAAGGACCCAGCAAGAATGACTAAATAAAACAGAGTAATACTTTAATCGAAAAGAAAGCAGAAAATATTGGAAAACCAGAATAAATTCCAAATAGGTCACAAGCAAGATCTAACTCCCCTAGCTTGTGGACATACTGTGCAGTCACATAAGGGTTTAATCTTTGTAAACCAGGAATTCCTGTAATGCTGTTCATGGCCAACCTATAGTTGTATAATGTCATTTTCTCAACAATGTTTTAAATTCCATACCATCGGCTAAATTAATAACACTATCAATAGAATTACCATGTGCCCCAAGGGAATACCTGGGAATGTTCTCTAATACAAAATGACAATGACTCCTCTGAGGGGAACCAGTGTGGCATCCACTAGATGGCCGTGAGTTTTTGTAATACAGTTACTTCCTCAAACTTAAAACCAAACATACTGCTATTGAGGCCTGTGCTTCTTCCATGTGGACTTAGCGGACTCCTCCATTAGATGGCTGCTTGCTTTGATACAGACCTTTAAGACCTCAGACACGCATCTTTCTGATAGGCGAGCACGGTCTGATTTCTTCATCAGACTTTGCATAATACCCATCTCTTCGGGGATCTCTTCATGAAGGAAAGTATTTATTTAGTAGGGCCAGAAAGATACTGTCTTTTTGTTAAAAACAAAACCTTTTTCTTATTAGAAAACAATGATTTTGGGGGGGGGGAGGGCGGGGCATACAAAGTTAAAATGACTCCATGTCCTAACTCTTAGCAATAACCACTGTTAATGTTTTGAGAACCCTGGTGATGTAGTGGTTAAATAAAGAGCTTGGCTGCTAACAGAAGGAGGGCAGTTTGAGTCCCGCAGTTGTTCCACAGGAGAATGCTGTGGCAGTCTGCTTCCTTAATGATTTACAGCCTTGGAAACCCTATGGGGCAGTCTTATCCCAGCTATAAGTGTAGTGGTTATGGGTTGGTCTGCTAAATGCTAGGTCAGCAGTTCATAAACCGCCAGTCGCCTCCTGTAAAGTCTCAGAAATTCAGAGACAGTTCAACCCCATCCTACGGAGTTGCTATGAGCCAGCACTGAGTTTGGTTTATGAATTTTATAGGGCCATTCTCAAGGAGAATCGACTTGACTGCAACAAATTTGGTTTCAGATGTGTTAATATTTTGAGAATATTTTTATTTCAGTCTCCTTTCTATTATATAATGTAATAACCTCTTATATAATCGTAATAACCAGACACCTTTTATATGTAGATTTAGTTCTTAATTCTTAGTTTTGTTCACCAAACATTGTCTTAGTACCATTTTCATAGTCTTTCCAAAACTCTTGAAAATATCATCTTGTACCTACATAATTCCTCAACAGGATACATACTAGTCCCTACACTGATGCCCCTACATCCCATAATGCATGTAATCATCTCTCTACTATTGAACAGTTCAATTTTTTTTCAGTGCTTTACTATTTTAAGTTATTGATTTGTTCATAAACATAGTTTCTGTGTCACTGATTATTCCCACAGGAAAGATTCCTAGGATTATGTGCATGGGTCAAATGGAGCATACTAAACCCTACAGCTCAGAACTGTCCAATAGAACTTTTATGGAGATCATATGTGTTTTATATCTATTTTGTTCAATGTGGTAGCCACTTGCTGCATATAGCTCCTGAGCATTTGAAATGTGATTAGTACAACTGAAATACTTCATTTTAAATTTTACTTAATTGAAATAAATTTAAATAGGAATAGCATTGATTTTTAAAAATTTAAATGACTATTTGGCAGTAAAGCTATTATATATCCAGTATAGCTTTCAGAGACTTCAGCGGCCCCCATTGTGATTCCATAGCTCTGAGTTCAGGATAGACTCAGACCAGTCACATGGACCCCGAGTGTCTGAGACGGAGGATGATTTTGCCGATGCCTGTGGAATGTGCGCTGCCATCACAGTTGGGATTGTACACCCGAGACTGCTGACACTCGTGCTCCTTGTGATTTGCCCCTCCAGGGAAGAAACTGTCAATTCATGGCTATGCTCAACTGTAGCTGTCTCATTCAGCATCCTGCAAGTCAAGCCCTTCTTTGTCCTCTAGCAGAAACATGGGCAATGCCCGGCCTCACCTAACCAAAAGGGTTTGAGTATGACACACTGGGGAGATGGCTTTGTCTGCATCCTTGCTGCCGTAGATCTACTTTGAAAAGAGACCAATCTTAAGAACAGTAAGCAGTAGTCATCATGTATCATTGTACTCATTTCCCAGGAAAACAAAAAAATGATCACTTAGGGACATCAGAAATTTCCAACGGTCCCAAAGTTACCCCAGAACAGCACCTAACTTTTCTCCAAAACAGGAATTTTCCCCCAAAACCATTGAGCCTTGTCATGCTTCCTTTACCGTAAACGAGGTTCTAATCCCTATTCAGTGCTGCTTCTGACGAGGGTCCCAACGAGAAGGACTGACACCGAGGCTGCAACAAAGGGCTGAAAGCTGGCAACAGTTGTGAGGCGGGCGCAGGCCTGGGCAGCATGTTTTCTCCTGCTGCACGTGGGGTCGCTGCGGGTCAGAGCCAATGGCACGGCCCCTATCAAGAATTCTGTGTCTGAGCTCTCCACTCCAGGCTATCAACACAAGCGACCGCTTTGCACGACATCAGACAGCCTCAATGACTGCAATTCTTAAATTACTTGTGAGTGGTCTCTCTTCTCTATTGCTCTCTTTCAACAGATTTTATTATTTATACATGTAATTTCTAAAATGAACAGTGACTATTTTAAGAACGAAGACAAATTCCATTGGAATTGTCATTTACATTTTTTCAAAGTCTTCATCATAATTGGTTTTCCATCCATGAATATAAACATGGCCTTTATTCCATTTTCCTGCAGTGGAGCTCAATAAAGCATTCTGGTTTTCTTGACTTCAGCCCTACACATTCCTTCTGGTCCTCTCTCTTTACAGGGGATGTTATTTTTACTTTTATTCACTATGCTAGATATACTTTCAGCTGCGTTTGGAATTCAGAGTTACAATTTCTGTGCTCAAGGAGTTTAAACTCTCAACCATAGATTCCAAACTTATTGTATGCCCACTTTTCAGGGGGAAAAATTACTACAACTGCCCCCCCACCCCCCAAAATTAAAAACGTTTGTACTGTATCCCATAATCCAGGATAAAGCATAGGTATCTGCTTTTGCCACCCCTTGGATAATTCCAGCACCCCTCTAGGGGCAGTATTGCAACTTTAAGAAAACATTACTCTAGACCTATACTGAGTGGGAAAGAGTAGATCAGGCACTTTTTAGGTTGGCATCTCAGTCACCAGAAAATCATCCCACCCTGTCCCTCTGGGCACTACTCCTGTACTACCCCTATCGTTAAAGCAAAGAAGTTCCTGGAAACCGAGTTCCCAGGCAACCGACTATGTGTGGATACCTGTGCCAACAGATCCAATGAAATCTTACATGGGGACTTTCAGATTAAGATAGAGAGATTTCCTCATCTGTCTCCAGGTAACTGAATCGGTAGCATGAATCGGACACCAGAGTTGCTGGGAGGCAGGCGGTGCCACCAGATAAAAAGAGAAAACCCGGGTGGCGTCAGGGACTGTGCATTAGGCTGTTAACTACCAAAAAGAGGAAACCAACCGGTAGTAAAAAGACACCGAACCAGATGTCAAGTCAAGTCTATCTATGGCTAACCCATGTGTGTCAGAGTAGAATTTAAACTCAACCACCAATCTTCCAGTTAGGCTGAAAATAAAGAGAAGAAAACAGAGCCAGACAGACAAGAACTGGCTATCTGATAGTATCTGAATCCCCGCCTCCACCTGGTTCCAGAGATACGGCTGCTTCCCTGATCTTGAGTTCTCAGAAAAATCCAGAATATTTGTAGTAAGTCCTCTTTTTCCTGACTTACACTAGTGCCAAGGAGTTTCTGTACTACACCCAAAATATATCGCCAATTCAGAGAGCATGCACAGGTTTCCAGGTCCTAGAGCTGAGCATCCAGACTAAGAAGGGACAGAAAGACCGGCAAAGACTAGCGAACATCTGAAGGAGACACAGGCTGAAGCAGGCACGGCTTTGCTCAGTCGTCACAGTCACTGGGTTTCTGAGCATGTTTCTTGCTGCAACACTAGGAAGGAACCGATCCCACACCAGAGAAGATGGTCTTGGATGCCAGAGTCTCACCAGCACAATGGGAAGCTCCCTCCCTGAGTCTCAGAGGGAACAACTACAAGTACTTGCCCGTCCAAATTCCAGAAGCTCCAGAGATTCTGGTAGCCTACTAGGTAGGGTACGATGGTTCAGCTGGATGAAGAAGGAAGGGGAAGCAGGGGGCATGGTAGAGATAGGGGTGGTGAGAAAGTCCAGGACATAAGCTTTCACAATCAGCAGATGACAAGACTGACATCCCCCAAAAGAGGCTGTTCTGTCAAAAACCTGAATCTTGGGGTGAAGGTGACTTGAAGCAGGGTTGCAGCTACCTCGTAATATACAGCAGCTTCAAAAAAGTTGGTAGAAAAATAGAAATAAAAGCCAATGGAATTTTTCCAGGAACTTTGTGAGCCCCCCCACCCCCCTGCCCCCACCATAGACAGGTTTCTTAAGCATGTAGCCACTGAGACCTGAGGGTCTTCTGTCACCACCTTATCTGTCCATCCTCATGCACACATCTTGCTCTGTGATTGTGAGTTCTACAAAAGTAGATCCTGTCGTGTCTATAGAAGTCCTGGCGGTGTAGTGATTCTGCATTGGGCTGCGATCCTCAGAGTCAGCAGTGTGAAACCACCAGCCGCTCCGTGGGAGAAAAACAGGTGTTTCTATCCCCATGAACAGTTACAGTCTCGGGAACTCAGAGGGCAGGCAGGTCCTAGTCTATGGGGCCACTCTGAGTCAGTATTGACTTGATGGCAGTGCAGCGGGCAGCAAGTTTATATGACCTGCACCCTAGCTCCTCACCCAGTGCCAACGACAGACGAAGCATCCTGGTAATAGTGAGTGAAGGAAGAAATGTTTCTGGAGTCCATCTGCACAACCAGGGGGCTAGTGCAGATCTTCTATAAGGTACCTTCAAATTCTAACTTCCCGTGATTTCTGTAATTTCTGAAAGTTCTGCGTTTCCTTCTCAAAACATCCACATGCCCAAGGCTTATTCCAACCTAAATCTCTTTTCTTTTCTTATGAAAAGCTTTTGTACAGCACTCTATAGGCTTCCAGCATTGCCGTCAGTGCAGAAGGTTTTCAAATGCTGGTGTGATCAGCCTGTACAAACAAGCTATTAAATATTAGGAATGCCTTCTCTCTCTCTGGGTATTGTGGACCTGACTGATGTAGCCCTCCCCACCCATGCTGCTGCTGCCTTGGGCTAGTACATCTGCTGTGGGGAGGCCATCAGAAATTACCTCCATGAAGGAACTGCTCGGAGAATGAGGCTTATAATTAAACAATAATTGAAGTTCCCTCTGGTTTTATGCACATGTCTTATCTAATTCATAAGTGGATGAGCTACATGGCTTAAAAGTCAGAATGGAATTAGATGTTTATATAAAACGTCTCTGCTTAGCAATCCTGCTTCTTTAGGGCCCAACTTGATGTCCAGTACCATCGTCAGCACACCTGCACCACCACTGACCCCAGCTCCTCCCAGCAGATGGCACTGCAGAAAAACACGGACTGGTAGACCTGAATAGGACTTCAGCTGACTCCACATCCAAGGGCCCCTGGTGGCATAGTGGGTCACACTTTGGGCTGCTAACTGTAAGGTCAATTGTTCAAAGCCACCAGCTGCTCCATGGGAGAAACCCAATTGGGGCCATTCTACTCTGCCCAATATGGTTGCTTCAACGAGTTGGAATTGTCTTGATGGCTTGGAGTTTGAGTTTTGAACTCTATAGCTACACCGTTATTTCACAAAAAATGAAAAACCCTCACTGCCATCTAATCATGTCTAACTCATAGTGACCCTATATAGTAGAACAGCCCCTGAGGGTTTCTGAGGCTGGACATTTTCACTGGAGTAGAAAGCCTCATCTTTTGCCCCAGGAGCAGCTGGTGATTTTGAACTGTGGACCCGTGGTTAGCAGCCCATTGGTCACTCACTATGCCTCACTCACTAGGGCTCCCCTGGCCTTGTTTCATGGGAAATTAAACTCAGGGGAAGTGAAATGATTTGCTTAAGGTGACAAGGACAAGAGAGGATGTTCAAGGGTTGTAGGAAGTGACACCACAATGACTTGGGTAATGTTTTAAGTGTAAGTGCGTAAGGAGAGGAAGGAGAAGACAATTCCCAAGTTCTTCCACTGGGAATAAGGGAGGATAACAGGGGCAATTGAAGAAGAGCAGGTTTGGAGGCTATAAGATGAGTTCAGGGTGGATCATGTTGAGTTTGAAGTATCTGTATGCCATCCAGTTGAGTTATCAAGTAGATAATTAGATACTATAACTCTGGAGCTAAGAGAAAAGGATAGGGCTAGAGAGATATGTTTAGGAATCTGCAGCCCATATAGTTGAAAGTACTGTAGGATGAAAAGAGAGGGAAGAGGGGATGAGAGAGAAAAGAGAGTCAAAAAGGAAGATAACACGATCAATATCTAAGGGGGTAGTTAAAAATAGAGTCAACAAAATAGCCAACAAATAAGTGGCCATGGAAACGAGGAAAAGCAGGGTAGAAAGGCCAAGGGATGTAGGAAGTTAAACTCTGATGACTCTGGTATTGCTTTGCAAAGGCAGAGGAAAGGAGGGATTCAGGAAAGGAAGAATGTTCCAATTGCTGCCAGCTGCTCATCGCTACTTCAATATTCAACACTTTCTCTTGTTAAAAGAACTCTGATCTTCCCCCTCCCCACCCCCACCCCCAGTGATGATGTGTGGACCTGATCAACAACAGGAAGCAAAAAACATTGATTTCCTAGGCTCCTCTGCAGCTGGGGAGTTGGGGTGGGGCAGGCAGGAGTGGATGGCCAAATGCCACCCTCCTATCTACTGGTGGGGCTTCCAGGAAAACTATTTCCTAACAAAATGGTCCACCAGCTGGGACCTCACTTTTGCCCTTGGCCCCTTTTTCCTTCCCGAAGTAAATCAGCCATCGAATGACCAGGAAGGCAAAAGAAACACATAGATAACTGAGTGGACATGGGGCAAAATCTGGTTCCTGACCCACCTAGGTGAAAGAATGTGAAAACTGATAGTCAACCTTGATTCCTCCCCTCAACTCACTTCTCTTAACGTTTAATATCCTTCAGCTGATTTCCTCTGAGCCCCTGCAAGGTCCCCATTATGTCTCCACTGTCTCACCGACCTGCCAAACAAGTCTCCCCACTTCCAGACAGCCCCTCCAATCCATTCTTTTTACCAGCTCTAGTATCTATCAAGAAAGTTATACGTTTGTGTTGATCCCCATGTTTTTTGCTGTCTATGAGGCAAAGTCGTAGAAACCTTGGTAACATAGTAGTGACGCACTGGGTTATGATCCTAAAGGTCAGCAGTTTGAAACCAGCAGCTGCTACTCGGGACACAGTTCAGGCCTTCTACTCCCGTAAACAGTTACAGTCTCAGAAACTCACAGGGCAGTTCTCTGCTGTCCTATAGGGACACCATGAGTCGGCATAGACTCAATGGCAGGGAGTTTGTTTTGGTTTGGTTTGTATTAGGTAAAGTCAAAGATCTTTTAGCCTGATAGATATGGCTGTTATTGTTTGGTTCCTGAGGCGTTGTACTGCTAACCTCAAGTTTGGGGGTTCAAACCCACCTTTGTGCTCTGCAGGAGAAAAAGGAGGCTGAGGGGGGAAAAAGTCTAAGAACCGTATACAGGGTCGCTATGAGATGGAATTGATGAGATGGCAGGGTGTAAGAGGTGTAACCGCTTGACTGCTAAACAAAAGGTTGGAAATTTGAGTCCACCCAGAGGTACCTGAGAAGAAAGACGGGAACATTCCAAAAGCAGTCACTGGAAACCCTGTGGAGCCGAGTTCCACCCTAATAGATATAGGATCGCCGTAAGTCTGAATCATGGATTGTCTGAATTGTCTGCTTGTTTAGTCAGTTGATTATTTGCTGCATGAGGACACTGATTCGGATGACAGACACACTGTGACTACATATTACAACCATTGTTTGAATAGGGATCATGTACTATGGAAGCATTGCGCCAGGCACTTAGCATTCTTCATTATCAGGTGCCGCCGTACATTTGGTACTCATAGTCTCCATTCACAGGTGAGGCAACTGAATCTCCGAGAGGTTGCACAGCCAGGTGCCCAAGACCACATAGCCGGACTACGCGGAGAAGACCGTTTTGCAAGATGTCAAGTTTCTTTCCTGCCATGGCAGTGTCTTGACAGGGAAGAATGTGTCGCCATCACCGCCCTCGCATCCCCAGTTACTCTCCCTCTAGCGCAGCCTTGTTG
>NW_022103922.1:30973427-30987141 GCF_000313985.2 Echinops telfairi
ATGGCTGAAAAGAAAGAGACGGAAACCAAGACTGTCAGCAAAAGCGAGACCGTGGGCTGGGAACTTGACTTGCTTCTTTGGGGTGTTTGCTCTGCTTTGCTTTTTAACCCACCGTGGTTTCGCCTCTGACAGAAGGCACGCTGCCCTCAGCCCACCAAGCAGCCCCGCACCTGGATGGAGTGAAAGATGCGGCCCGATGACATTAACCCGAGGACTGGGCTAGTGGTGGCCCTGGTCAGCGTCTTCCTGGTCTTTGGTTTCATGTTCACCGTCTCTGGGATGAAAGGCGAGACCCTGGGCAACATCCCCCTCCTGGCCATCGGGCCAGCCATCTGCCTCCCGGGCATCGCAGCCATTGCCCTGGCCCGGAAAACCGAAGGGTGCACCAAGTGGCCCGAGAACGAGCTGCTCTGGGTCCGCAAACTGCCCTGTTTCCGGAAACCCAAAGACAAGGAGGTGGTGGAACTGCTAAGGACCCCTTCGGACCTGGAGTCAGGCAAGGGGAGCTCCGATGAACTGGCTAAGAAGGCGGGCCTCAAGAGGAAGCCTCCCCCGCAGGGGCAGGGTGAGGTGCAGACCGCCAGCTCCATCACCACCACCCCCACGCCCAAGGAGGAGGGCGAATGCCAGAGCATGGTCCAGAGCGGGCATCAGGAGACATCCAGATACCTGGACGGCTACTGTCCTTCTGCCAGCTCGCTGGCCTGCAGTGCCTTGGAGGCCAAATGCTCAGCCTGGGACAGGTCCGACTGCCCGGAGCCCGAGGACAGCATCTTCTTTGTGCCCCAGGACAGTATCATCGTTTGCTCCTACAAGCAGAACAGCCCCTATGACAGATACTGCTGTTACATCAATCAGAGCCCAGGCAGGTGGGACCAGGAGACGATAGTCTAGGCGTTCCATACAAGGGTCCCTGTGTTATAGAAACATGACAACACCCAGCTCCTAGTGGAAGAAAGTTGCCTGGCTCTAACAGCCTGCACACCGTTAGAGGTTGATGTGGTATGTGATGGGTATGCCAACCCCCAGTGCCTGAAAGCCACGTCGATAGGCATGTTGGTGACACGTTTTAAGGAAGGTCAGGCACTCTGGAACAAGCAGTGAGTAGAAAAGGGAGCAAGAGTTCCAATCGCTTTTTAACAATTTAAACAATGTTGAATGTTTTGTGAAATAACCCAAAAAGTGCTAACCAGCACCTGCTGAAAGCAAGATAAATGTAAACTGCGGCTATCAGGAATCAGACCACAGGGAGGCTGAGCTACTTTATGTTTGCAGAAATTAGAAGGAAAACAATCATAATCAAATGTTCTGTTATATGTTTGCCTGATATAACAGACGTTTGCCTAAAGAGAAAAAAAAACAGAGAGAACAGTCACATCTCTTCTTAAGTGGGATGATTTTTGGAGAGCAGGGCGTTAAAGACAGGTGAATTGTGTGACTGGGTTTGACGGCAATTTCCTCTACAGACTGGGGGCTTCAAGTTACCTAAAGTGTGACCAACTATGATTTTTAAAAAAGAACCATTTTTGATAGCCATATTATTTCTTAAATTGTTTAAATTTATTTACTGCATCTTTATGAGATATGTGGTTTGGTTGGCTATCCTAACATTTGCTATCCTTCATGTATACTTTCCTCACCAGGTGCAAAATGACTTGATGGGCTATTTTCATAGATTCGAACTTGCTTTCCTCAAGTCCAAATGGTGGTCCATATATATGTAGGTGTCGTTGACATTTCTGGCAGGTGTTGCGGTCATGACTGAAAGGCTGGCGGTTTGAACTCACCAGTCTCTCTACAAGGGAAAGATGTGGCAGTTGGTGTCCGTAAAGATTACACTCTTGGAAACCTTGCTCTGCCCTAAGGTCATTATGAGTTGGAACTGATGTGACAGCAATGCAGCTGGAGTTGTTTGGTTATATGCCATTTACAGGCTGAAGACTATGAAATCAATGCAGTGGCCCTGGACTTGATACAGAGTTTGCATGAAATGCAAGGGTTAAACCCATTGGGAATGTCATTGTTTGTACATTTGTTTCAATACCCCCAAAGACTGTAAATGCCAATGAAACCATTCATCTTACTAGATTTAATTAAAGCCCAGATTTTATTAAATTCACCTAATCAGTGAATATGACAAGACAAATGTCTGTTTGTATCCTTCTCGCTGTTTTACTGTTAAAGAAAAAAAACCTCAATGGGATCCTAAAAAGCCTTTCCTATTTCACCTGCTCAACTGTCATGGACAAGAAGGGTGTTCAGTCAGAATATACCATTTGCTCTCTATTGAATGATACATAGAACCGTACGAGAGAAATGCTGAATGATCTACAGAAACAATGACAGATGTCAGCTTGAAGATCAGGGTAATTTTGTGTTCTTCCAAGAATGATGATTGTAAATGAAAAGATAGTTTCAACTGAAATGCCTTTTAATAACTGTTTTCTACAAAACAGTTATTGCTGGGGGGGTGGTGGTGGTAATGTGTTAATATTCCTTTGTGTATTTCCAGCCCAACTCTGCAATTCTTCCTTAAGAAATGCAAGTGTGGAAAATTGTTCTGTCTTTTAAAATCATAATTTCAAAACCAAATTCAAGAGTGTGCACTTTTTTTTAGTAGGACCTAAATGCCAGAAAGTAAATTTCACCTTCTTACAACTTATTTTCTTAATCTATGAAATGGGGGAAGGATGACTGCTTTACACTAAATTATTTCTATACTTCATCCCAGCTTGAATATCCTCTGCTAGCATGTCAAAGGTACTTCATGTATTGCCAAAAGGCGAATTAAGAAAGAGTGCATGTCAAAGTTATGCAACTCAGGATAACAATTATGCCAATGGGTTGAATTCTTACCACTACACAAAAGCTGTTTGTAGATTTCCGAAATCAGATTTATCTGGATACCCAGGATTATTTATTCACCAAAAGACATTTCAGTGAATGGAATCAAGATGTTCGGAGTAAAAGCTTTTTGAGGAGAAATTGTTTTATGTTGGTATAGCCCAGATTATTATGTTGGGGTGGGGGGAAGAATTGTTTACTGAAATCAAATGACTTTTCATAATTCTGATGCATTTTTAAAGAGGAAAGTCATATTGCTATGAAAGGAAAGAATATTGGATAATTTTTCTAATGCGTTTGCCACTGAGGAAATCTTCAGGGGTGAGAAGAGAGACATCAGAGAGAGATGTTCAGAGGCTCATCAAATCTTGCACACAAGCTGAAAAGAGGTAGTCCTAAGGTCACGTGTGGCTTGGGGCTTGGAAAAGTTACTTCTTGATTTATTGGAACTAGCTCAAGCTTCTTCTTATATTTCAAAAACTGTGTGGAGGAGGGAGTCCATATCTGACCTCGTCTGGCTTCCCTATTGCCACGAAGGCAGAAGGCAGACATGCCTCCATCTTTCTGTCCTTATTCTAACACCAATGGGTCCTCCCTTGACACTCCACTTCCATGCTGCATTCAATAACTTGTTGCCACGGCCATACAGAATTCACAGGTAACACTCGTGATCACGGGGTTTACTAGGGAAGTTAACAGGTCTCCACAAGTCAGGATCAATAAACACTAAGGATACAGTCGTTGGCCCACAGCAACACCTCCCCTCAGCCAGTAGCCAAGGCTCTCTCCAGTGCTCAGCCTCGCAGGTTTGTGGTCCTTTGGCTTTTGCCTCTGTGGGCCAAGAAGCAGGCCCACTGCTCTGCCTAGCAGCTTCATTGTCTCCACACTGCTCCTCTCTCTGCATTGTCCCATGGGCCCCATTCCAGTCTCTGGTCCCTCTCATCTCAGCCTTAGCCACTTCAGACAGAGATCCCCAACAGGCACCACTGGTGGCTTTTCTTCCAATGGTGCTAGGATTTCTCTCTGTGTTCTTGCTTTAAAGATGGCTCTTACACACAGAGGGATAGCTTTGCTGGAGGTGTGGTTTCTGCCTCTCGGCAGGCCATACCCCCAAAGGAAACCAGGGTGGGGACTTGGTTCATCGCCTCTACTCAGCTGAAAACTTACATTATATCCACAGCCAGGTTATTGTTATCATTAGGTGCCATCAAATTGATTCTAACCCATAGTGATCTTATGTACAACGGATTTGTTCCTGTGCTTGAACCATTGTTGCAGCCACTGTGTCAATCCATCTCCTCAAGGGTCTTCCTCTCTTTCACTGCCCCTCTCCATTACCAAACATGATGTCCTTCTCTAGGGACTGGTCTCTCCTGACAATATGTCCAACATGTCCAAAGTACGTGAGACGAAGCTTCACCATCCTTGCCTCTAAGGTACCCTCTGGCCATACTTCTTCCAGGACAAATTGGTTTGTCCTTTTAACAGTCCACGATACTTCTTCTCCAGCACCACAATGCAAATGCATCAATTCATCTTCTGTTGGCCTTATTCTGTGCCCAACTGTCACATGCATATGAGGCAATTTGCAAATACTATGGCTTGGGTCAGATGTACCTTAGTTCTCAAAGTAACATCCTGGCTTTTCCATACAAGCAACGAGGCTAGAATTCACAATGCATCCCGAAGGGATTGTGGCAAAAGAAACTATGGCTAGAAGGGCCATATTAAAAAAATTGACTACATCCCATATATCTAGCACATTACAAAACAAACAACCAAACAAACTCACTTCCATTGAGTGAATTCTGACTCATGGTCCCCCTTAGGGCAGGATAGAACTGCCCGTGTGAATTTCCAAGACTATAACCTTTTTATGGGAATAGAAAGTCCCATTTTTCTCCACAGGAGAGGCTGGTAGCTTTGAACTGCTGACTTCTTGGTTAGCAGTCCAAGTCATAACCACTATACCACCAGGACTCCTGTACATAGCACATGCACATACCAATTGTACAAATCCAGGGTCAACTATGAGTAGGAATATAAGGTCATTTACCATATTTTCAAGTTCTATTTCAAAAGAAACCTCATTCCGACTTCTCCCTCTATTCACTTACTTGAACCAGATATTTAGAGTATTAAAGAATGCATTTGTGGAAAGAGTCTATTGTACCTATAAAAAAAAAAGATTTGAAAATATTGGGCTAAAAGGCTTGACTTTCACTAGAAAAAATAAAATGCTTGATAATGTGTGTCGGGTATTTCTTTAATATCCCAAATAAAGCAATTCCTTTCTAATATGAAGCAATGTAGCCTGGTGCCCCAAATCAATACCTGTAGATACCCGTCAGGTAAAACGGTCACACCTTTTGAATAGCGATGGAAGGAAAGCAATACATGGAGAGAGCAGTGTCTATACCCTTACAGGAAAACAGAGCAGCGCATTTAAATCTGCAGTCCCAGCAAACTCTTAGCATTAATGACTAGACACGAGAGTGTCTTTCTGACGGCATCGAAGAACTTCCAGACAAATACAAATTTTTCTGTTGTTAAGTCAAATAGTTGTTTCAACTGTATTTTATTTTTGAGATGATCTCTGTTGAATTTTCCTTGCTCTGTATTCCTGCTTGCTATGCACGTAGGTTCTTTTCCAAACTGTTTCTTGACTTCTAAATGTGAATCCAGCCAAGATTCCCACGCTGGAGCATATTTAGACAACGGCTTCAAATGTTAGCTCCTACAGCAATCATCATGACAAACAAATCCAGATCGGGTTAGCTGAGGGCTCTCTTCCCAACTCCACTAGTCAGTCCCTTTGAAAACATTTTAAATACTATGGGTCTTCATATCCTCTGAGTAGACAAATAATGACAAAAATAAGAAAGGGATATTTGTTATTTTAAGTGTTTTTTTCTTTTTGTAAGATCCAACATATTTAACAACATCTTCTCTCATTATTTGCTTGGTGGGAATTTGCTGTTTTCAGAAATGCACAACCCACCGTCCTAACATCAAGAGCTCCCGTATCCTCTTTCAGACATTGTCCACAGGCATATGTTGCTTATATGTTACACTCAAGTGATTTTCTTTTCTCTTTTAATTATATCCTAAATATGCTTCTGTGTTCCTATGCAGTTTTCTCAAATATCATCTCATGATTGTGTGATGTGCTATCTTGTTATATGTCACAATTGAACATACCGTTCCTTACTTGGGGCCAGATACAGAGTTTTACGGATGAGTTTCTATGTTTTATTTGACTGTGGGGAGCCCTGCTATATTATTTGACATATGCCCATAGAGATGAACATTTACAGCTGAAAAGCTATCCTCGGATAGATGGGAATGAGAGGACAGCCATGTGGAAATGAAGCCATTCTCCATCTTGGTTTGCTCAGGTCTTCTCTCCACCTGGGCAGATACAAGGCACAGGGTGGGAGACAAAACAATGTGTCTTAAAAAGGTCTCCCATTCAGGGCTAGAGCGAGCAGTTCCGAAGAGTAAGATAAGACATTTCCCCAGTGAAGATACCAGAAGTTACAGTTCTCAAAATCAAACTACCATGTCATCAATCTCCAAGAGCATAATGTTCCACAAGCAAAACGATCAGTAGATATGAACAATAATCATGATTTTGTACATTTTCTTAAAGTACCTCACCATTTTTAATACCTTTAATATGTGTACATATTATTACCTAGTAGTGACTTTTACAAATGAACTAGAGTGTCAGGAGTTCAGTAACCTCTATCCCTAAGTTTTGTATGTTTCAGTTCCTCCCTAGGAACAGCTGGGTGGAGCATGGGGCTGTGGATTCACAAACATGTGAGTCAACCAAATAGCACAAAAAAGAACTGAATTTCATAAAACCTCTTGTCCAGATGATACAAAATAACGTACCCTAAATGCTCTTGAGACAGAGAGCATGCCTTTGCTCTCCCATGTCATCACCAGGTCTTCACGCCGTGGGCATCCAATAGAAAGTCTATCCATGGTGCTGCTCACATACCCACACACGTGGACAGACGCAGACCTGAGAGCTCCATGGTCTTCAGGGAATTATCCCTTGTTAAAGATTCTTTATCTTTTCCTTCTGTTCTCCTCCTGACCCCATGGAAGGCTTCTGTGGGTTGGGAGCCTAATTTTAGCACATTGTTTCCTCGGGTAAATTGTACTTTACCGAACAAGAAGCGGAAGAGATAAATCTTTCCAGAATGGTTTTCCCCCTCCTTCCTTAATTGGCTTGCTATTGCCTAACTCCTACCCCTGCCAGTGTCCCCAGGAGTGCAGTCACACTGCACAAGTGACAGGAATCGGTGGCTCTAGGAGCACCTGACAAGCAATCTTTTTAACTTCTTGACCAGAAAGAAGGCGAATCAATGTAGTCAGATGAATTCTGAAAGTAGGTCAACAAAATATACTTCCCTGGTTTTGAATATGCCTCCCTCTAATAATCCTTAACAGCCCTTCAGGACCACGTGGGAATTCTCCGGGCTCTGTCCTGGGAGGCTGTGGTGCAGACCACCCCTTCCCACCCTCCGTGAAACCCCTCTTGGCTGCTATAAGGTGATCAGGGATCACAGATTGTGAAATTTCTGGAGAAACCCTGGTTAGTTCTGGAAAGATACGGTTGTACTGCCCAGTATTCCCCTCAGTGGACTTTCAGACCAGTCTTAATAGCTTCAGACCCTTGTAATTTGCCCTGTGATCTAACTAGGTAAAAATGGAACTTAAATCTGAGTCACTCTTTTGCTTGACCAGGGAAAATATCAGGTATTTGCCTGAAACAAAAGCCAGGGTCTCCTCTGAATATATGGATAGAATGGGGACAGGAAGTGGATGGGGTGGATGGTAGCCAAAGGAGAGCAGACTGGGAAGGCAATGTCGGTGTGAGCATGAAGCCACTCGGTATCTGTCCACCTCACCTCACCACCTCGCCTTGAACTCTGGATGCTAGAATAACGGACAAGATGGGATACGAGCAAAATGGATGGACTTATTGGATAATTGGATCTAAATATGTAAAGAATAAAAGGGAAAGGCAAGGGAATTATGATACTATCCTTACATGGCTAAGAAAACATATGTACACTTAATTTAAGAGTATTTTCAAATAAGGACTAAAATTAGCTTAAAAGCATCCTGTTGGCTAGAGTCAAATGGAGAACAAAATAGCATACAATAAATAAGATCAACTAATTAAAATGTAACTCAATAATAGACCAAAATGTACAATTAAAAGTAGTCCGTTTGTGGAGCATACAGTGAGCAATGTTGGCTGACGAATTAGAAATGTAACAATCGCAAAATTAAATCATTGTAAATGAACAAATCCCATTACCATTTCACACTGAGAGACAGATAGAGTGTTAACCTGAAGCAGCAGTACGGGGACCAGGACCAAGAGTACAGCAATTGTTCTAGACTGCAGCGAGGATGGCCAAGGGCAGGAGCTGAGTTCATGTCTCTTCTCAGGCAGACCACTCCAAAGCAGGCTTTCACCCGTCTGGCTGCAAAGATCCAGGGTCCAGAGCTGACATTTCACCACAAGCCCATGGCCTCTCCAAAGCTCACTTCTCTCCCAGCATTCCACTAGAGGCCACAGCCAAGAGTATTTAGGGGAATAGGATGAGTAACGATATGGAGGTCCTAACACAGGAGATGTGTGGCTGATAGTCCTCTTGTCATCCCTGCCTGGTCTCCATCCTCCTGACCTTCCCTTTCCACAAGCCAGCCCAGCATCCATTTCTTCATTCCATAAGTACACCCTAATGAGTGAGAGCAATGGTTAAGGACTCAGTTGTTCATCGAAAGGTTAGCAATTTGAGCCCACCAGACACTCCGCAGAAGAAAATATCTGGTAACCTGTCCCTATAAAGAGCACAGCCTGAAAAATACTATGAGACAGTCATCTATTCTGTCCTAGAAGATGGCTATGAGTCAGAATAGATGCAAAAACACACACCAACAACTGCAAGGGTGTGGGAGAGCTGGTCCTGGGTTGGACTTAAGATACGGCAGAGAACAAAGCAAGCAAAACCTTTGTCTTCCAAGGACACACAGGCTACCTGGAGAGGGTCTTTAGTGAAAACACAACGCCATGGGCTGAGAGGAGGGCACTATAAAATAGCATATGGCAGAGTTTCCTGACCCTCACCCGGTAGTCAGGAAAGACTTCATAGAGAATGTAGATCACTAAGAGATGAAGAATGAGCTGGCTAAGGAGATGGACAAGGAATGTTCTAAGCCAAGGAAACAACATTTATGAAAGCCAAAATGGGAGAGGAATTATCTCATACATTGGGGAAAATGCAAAGATTCATCAAGTGGCTGGAAAGGACAGCAGATGGTGGGAGAGGTGAACAAGAAAGGAAGGGCCAGGCCTGCAGGATCTCTCAAAGCCAGGTGAAAAAATTCAGATTTCCCCCCTACATTAAGGCTTTGTTGATCCAAGCAGACCCTGTCCTGCACGGTCAGAGATGGAAGGAAACTTAGAATCCGATCAGACCTCTTGTTCCAGAGGGGAACAAGACCTGGCCAGCCTGCTTGCCTCCAGCTCGGCAAAGGGAATCAGACCCCCCACTGACAGGTTTTCAGGTTTAACTAAATCCCATCTTGCTGTTGTTGTTCTGTGCCATAAGTTGTTACAGACCATTCTGTACCATGTTATCCATTGTGTGTGTGTGTGTGTGTGTTTTACGATTACAGTTTATTAATTTATCCATCCTTAGTTTTGAGAGGATAAGCAGTTTTTGTAACAGTTTTCTTGACATAACTCATTGACAATTCAGTGGTTTGAATATAGTAAAAAGAGTGGTGCAATCATCACCAAAATCCATTTTAGAACATTTTCTTCATTTTTACACTCATTATTATTAGTTTGCATCCACCACTACCACCTCAACCTCCCCTGCCATTAAGGAACCACTAATCCAGTTACTGCCTCTATAGATTTACCTATGCTGGATTTCATATACATAAAAGCATCCCACCCACCCCCAAAAAAACCCCAGCAGGACCCACACCCCGTACCATGTACAAAAATGAAGTCAAGGTGGATCAAAGACCTAAATATAAATCCCAGAACCATAAAGACCATCAATGAAAAATTAGGGACAAACTTAAGGACCATAACACAAGACTTAAATAATAAACATAATGAAAAATATGCATATTGTACAAAACAAAATAAAGAACTGGATGTCATAAAAAAGTTAAAAGAGAAACCCACAGATTAGGAAAAAATACTCAATAATGATACATCTTATCTGATAGGTTCAAAAATCTATAGAAAACAATACCTTAATAAAAATATGTAAATAACCCAATAAAAAATGGGCACAAGATATGAACAGACAATTTACTAAAGATGACATCCAGGCAGCCAACAAGTATATGAAGAAACATTCACATTCATTAGCAATAAAAGAAATACAAATTAAAAAAGCAATGAAATACTACCTCACACCGACACTCTTAGCAAAATTAAAGATAATAATGCTGGAGAGGATGTGGAGAGATTGGTACCCTCATACATTGTTGGTGAGATTGCAGAATTGTTGTACAAGCACCGTGTAAATCAGGTGCTTCTTTAAACAATACAAATACAATTACCTTATGATTCTGCAAGCCCTCTACCGAGTATATATCCTAAAGAAATAAAATATTGATGTGAATGAGGGGGAGGGAAGAGTAGAGACCCAAAGCCCATCTGTAGACAATTGTACATCCACTCACAGAGGGGTCATAAAGAAGAGATGAGCCAGTCAGGGTGCAGTATAGCACCGATGAAACATACAACTTTCCTGTAGTTCTTTAATGCTTCCTCTCCCACATTATCATGACCCCAATTCCACCTAAAAATCTAACTAGACCAGAGCATGTACACAGGTACAGATAAGAGCTGGAAACACATGGAATTTGGGACAGATAAACCCCTCAGGACCAATAATGAGAGTAGCAATACCAGGAGGGGAAGGGGAAGGTAGGGGGAGAAAGAGGGACCCAATCACAATGATCGATATATAACCCCCTCCCAGGAGAATGAACAGAAGAGAGGTGGCTAAAGGGAGACAGCAGTTGGTGTAAGACATGGAAAAAAATTTTTATAAATTATCAAGAATTCACGAAGGAGAGAGGGTGTGGGGCGGGGGGAGGGGGTGAGCTGATGCCAAGGACTCAAGTGGAAAGGAATGTTTTGAAAGTGATGATGGCAACAAATGTACAAATGTGCTTGACACAATGGATGTAGATAAGAGCTGTAAGAGCCCCCAATAAAATGATTTTTAAAAGAAAACGAAATAAAGAATACAACAGGAACAGACATATCCACACTGTCTTTATTTATTACTTTTTTCTTTCATTTTATGCTCAAAACCAGCATAAAATGAAATATACTTTGTGAACTCCTGCCCTACTCCCTAAATCTGGATGACCTAGTTGTGTCAGGAAAGCCAAATTTCCAGGAGTCAGAGAGACCAGAGAGTCAAAGGAAGCAGGCAGCAGCGAGAACCCCCACAATTGCTCTCACTCTCTCTTACAACTACTAGGCACCTGGGAGCAGTCTCCCAAACAAGTGCTCTTTCCTCAAGAGGGAGAGTTTGGGTCAGCAGGACAAAAACATATCTGTTGGACATGTTTGGTCTACAAATTTAAAATTCTCTATATCCATAAGCTTGCCTCACAAGGGATTGCCAGGTCCTTTCACTTAAGTATTGAAAATTAGTGTAGAATTCCATAAGAGTTCTAAAATGCTTATGAGGCAAAGGCAATATATTATGGAACTAGCAGCCCATGAGAAATTAGAATCCCTGCCTACACTCATTCCACCCCATCAGACCTTATGACCCAGCATTCTCAGCCTTACTCAAGACTTGGTCCAATCTCAACAAGGTAGACAAAAAAATGTCTAACCCAAACCCACTGCCATCAAGTCCATTCCAACTAATAAGACAGAGTACAGCTGGCCCCAGGGCTCCCAAGGCTGTAAATATTTACAAGAGCAGAGAGTCTCCCACAGAGCCATTGGTCGTTTGGAAGCACAAGCATTATAGTCAGCAGCCAAGCACATCACCCACTGCACCCATTGCTCCTTCAAGGTACGTTGGTGGTTCTCAAACTCTAGCAGGCATCAGAACCACCTGCAGGGCTAACTGAAGCACAGATTAGGGGGCCTATCCCCACCTTTTCAATACAGTAGGATTCACAAGCCCAAGCCATTCCCAGTTGATACCAATAATGTTGTGCCAAAGACTCTTCCCTCTCACTAAATGTGTTTTTGTCTTATAGTCCCAAACTGGGGTGGGTGATGGGTCTGGTTATGCCTATGGATCCAACACCAGGCATAGTAACCGCTCAGTAAAAAGAAGAAAGTTGACTAAACTAATGAATGATCATTTAATCCCCATGACTAGGATTTTGCATCTAAGCATACCCCACCTTCCCTGATAGAACTGGAGCACAGTCTTCTATCCCAACGGACTCAACTGGGCTCATGATTTCTACTGGTCTCTAGACCTTACAAGGATCATCTGCCCCAATATTAGAACTTTTGAATAACAGGAGGTAGGAGGGAACCCAAGTGGGACAAGACCTCTGTGGACCCTGGGATTTAGACTCTTTGTCTGATAAAGCTTATTCCATTATGGCTGAGTTTGTCCCAACTGTTCCTGGCTGCCTCCTTTCTCTTCCAAACCATTCCCGAGCTCCTAGCAGGTAGGGCCTGGCTCAAGTTCCACAGCTGAGTTGGGACCATGAGGCAGGTGTCGGACCAGGTTCTAATAAGGACTTTGGAAAAAGATGGACTAGAGATCTTGGATGCTTTCGTAATCAACCAGAAGGGGAAAGGGCTGACTTCATAATTTTCTTACCTCTTCTACTATCCTAACCATGCTCTAAGCACACTGACCCCCAATAGTTAATTTCTTTCTTCCCTCTCTGTGACTTATATTTGTGAGCTGCATAGAAGAGGAAACTGCACTCTAGCCCTGGGAGAGACACACACTCCCACTTTGATGGATGATGAGGGGAGTAAATTTCAAGAGTAAAGGGTTAAGAAATTCAGAAAGAAGAAAATTGTTATTATCACTATCCCAGCACTTCCGTAGTCTCTCCCTAATCCAACATTATTAAGTATTGCCCAAGTAATTGGCTGCCCATAGACACTGATAGAAGAATGACCCTCTGTGCTGAACCACAGCCTTCCCACTCCTTTTCTGTCGCAGCTCCTACCACTGTTTCCCTGGAAACCAAAGAAACAGCTGTCTGAAACATCTCTTCCTCCTCACTCATCAGTCCCAAGGACGAACATAGCAGCCTGTCTCCTTCCTTCTTGAAAACATATGTTGGGGGATGAAGTTAGTATAGGGAACAATATGAAACCATTATCATCCTGGGTCCAACATTGTATATTCATCCTATTACCTTTTTTTCTTGGATAATTTCATTCTTCATCAGCTTATACGGCGTACTCTAAATTTCTTTGCATTACAGTGAATTGTGCACACAAGTCTTCTTAACTACATCTTAGGCTACTTAACATCTAAAGAGGCATTTCATACAGAGTCCTAGCAGAGCCCCCTTGCTGGATAAAAATAAGGTGGGTTCTGTATTTACTGGTAAATATTACTAAAGCCCAATGATGGAACTGGAAAAAAAAAGATGAAAGCTTTATCATCTATTGGTGACCCGTGCCTGGATCAATTATTGCTATAATGATTTATAAGTATCCCCTTTTCATCATTCATTCTACAGTCATCATTTGGAGTCCTACCCAGGGAAGAGCTTTTTTTTTAAATATTTTATTAGGGGCTCATACAACTGTTATCCCAATCCATACACACATCAATTGTGTAAAGCGCATTTGTACATC
>NW_022103922.1:30990532-30992794 GCF_000313985.2 Echinops telfairi
TGACAAACAAAATTTAAACGAAGGGGAAAAAGGAAAAAAAAACAAAAAAAACTATGTTTTATACAGGATCAAAGGTAATTTACACACTCACCTGCTTTACACAGATTTTTTTCTTTTTAGTTGTCTTGGACTATGTTCCCCCAAGAGTGGATACTAAGCTACTTTTGATTTGAGTACAAGTAGTTGATTGGGAACCTGATCCTAAGAAGCATCTGTGGGACAGTGAAAAGGGCGGCCAGAAATGGAAAACATTATTCACGGTGTGTTCCTGAGCAGATTAGCTGTGTGGACACCTGGGACTCAGTCCTGCAAGGGAACTCTGCGGTTGTTTAGAGCACGTATCAAAATTGGCTCCTTACTAGGGAGGAAGGAAGTTGGAGTATTTATCTACCAATTCCCATCAGTCCATATTGGAAGGCTGGTTTCAGAAAGGCTTTAACTCCAAGGCACTGTCTTGCACCGGGCACAGCACACTACATCAGCCAGAGGAAGCCCCACAGGCAGGAGATGCGGGTGTTGCATTTGAAAGACTATGCGGTTGGTGTGCACATCGATAAATAGGAAGAAGAGCTGTGAGCGGCGTGCAGCCATATCTGCTACAGCAAGTGAGCAAATCAAGGATACAGGAAGCAGATGAGACAAGGGGAGGTGAGTACAGAAAAGGCATACTGTGAGATCCTATAACCCAGTTATGTCCCCCAGCTTTTTTCAGTGGTCAAAACATCGGGAAGACTTGTAGGAGAACCTGGCTACCTCTTTGTCACGAATGTCTGAATATTTCTCTTCAGAATCCACAAAAATTACATTTCATACTGTCACTTGTTTGAAGGAAAAGATTTCTAGACATTTATTACCATGAAAAATAGTTCTTTTTTCAAATCATCCAAGCTTCTCTCTTTCAAAGCTCAAGGGTTCGCTCTGATTTGGGTAGCAAGTAGGTATTCTTCACCTGCATTTTCGAAGCTTTGAAGGCGTCTTCTCTCTGTTTCCATCTTTTTAAGACTAAAAATAACTATTTTTAAGCAGATTTTCACGTGGCATTTTCTTTACCTTACAAATCAGGGGAAACTTCTCAGGTAGACTCTTCCCACTGACTAACACCATCAACAGGGCTTCTTTCAAGTTTGGGGATGAATCCCCCTGGGGTCTGAACCCCTCAAACAGGCCCTTGCATGGAAAGAGGGGGAGGGCCCTGAGTAACTGGTTTAAAAGTGAGTTCTCCCTATCAGTCAAATCTACTGGGTACAGTTTTCAAGTGATCCTTGCCAAATGGCAAGCCCCAAACTCAACAAAGAAAGTCTATCACCAGAATGCAAATGAGAAAAATCAGGTATTCTCTGAAGAAACTATCACTAATTTTTGCTGAATGAAAATTAATAGAAAACCTGGTTGCCCTCTGAACAGTAAAAAAGAATTTATGCAACCCTGTAAATGATGTCCTACACAGAGTCCTTAAATTGACATCCATGACTAAACTCTGTAAAATGTGTGCAGATTTGCCATATTTTTAAAATAACACGGACGCAAACACGCATGTGCATGCTTGTACGCGCATCCAGCCCCCTGAGAAGAATTCAAAGCTTTCATTGAGAGACTTAATACTTGGCCATCCTCCATCCCCAAATCGTAGACATCCCCGGCTCACAGCAATCAGCTCTGAGTATCTGCATCTGACACTTTGAGCCTCCCCTTCCATCAGCAAGTGGTGTCATCATGTGGTCTTCCCCCAGCCTCACACAGACCTGCCTGCAGGCTGCCTGCCATTCTCCCATGTTGGCTGATTACCCCTGACAGAAGATCGGATCACAGGAGCATCTTCATGTGCTCTCAATCCAGAAACGTCCCCCAGCAGAGAAAGCACACTGTGACCCACAAGAGTAGCATCTTCACAGACACAAACGGCATATGGCCATTTGAAGGACTTTTTTCCCTTCCAGGAGCAAGGCAGAGAGAGGCAGAGGAAAGTGAAAGAAGAGACCTAGAATTATCAATAGTGTTTAAGCCAGCGGTTCTCAACCTGTGGGTCGAGACGCCTTTGGGATTTGAAGGACCCCTTCACAGGGGTCGCCCAATTCATAACAGTAGCAAAATGACAGTTATGAAGTAGCAACGAAAATAATTTGATGGATGGGGGTCACCACAATATGAGGGACTGTATTAAAGGGTCACTGCATTGGGCTGAGAACCACTGGTTTAAGCTATGCCTGCCTCTCCAGCCTCTTGATTTCCCATCTCAAGAATAGCCGAACCACTGGACACCCC
>NW_022103922.1:30993352-30997127 GCF_000313985.2 Echinops telfairi
TGTGATAAGAGTTGTATGAGCCCCCAATAAAATGATTAAAAAAATAAAAGTATAGCCTAAAATAATTTTTAAGAAAGAAAACGACTGACCTCAATACACTTGTGTGGTCTCCTCTTCCTGTTGTAAAGATGGATTTGTAAATTCTGAAGTATCTCTCTCCCTCCCCATGTGCCTCCAGCTCTCTTTACCCCGCAGCATCCAGTGCTTGTTGTTCTAATCACACAGATTTGAAATTTTTATTACCTTGTTACCTTTTATTCATGCTCCTCATGCCTCCTCATCTTGCCAGCTACCAAATTCTCTCAATTTCCCCAGTTTTCATATCTGCTTATTTCTTCCTCTCATCCCCAACACGGCCCAGAACACTCCACACAGGAACAAATGACGTGTTAGTCCCAGTCCAGTGCTTTATCCCAGCACTTGTCCGAGACAATAGTAACATTTCTCTTTTACTTGACAACTTTAACACAACACTGTGAAGCAGCATTATCTTCCTTCTTACAGAATAGGGTACCATGGCTCACTACACACACATAAAATATCATAAATTGAGAGAAGACAGCTAGGAAAAAAGAGGTGTGCAGAATTCTTTCAAGGCTTTTTTGATGTCTTCCCTGAGGTTCTGGCTACTTGCTGGTGTACAACAGGGTATCTGAACAGATCACAGCACCTGCCAAACGATGACCCTCCAGTGCTAACACATTCAGACAGACAAGGCCCAGAACCGAGTGAAGGCAGAACACAGTCAAGAAGGCCACTTGGTTTTGCCCTCAGGAAGGCATCTCAAGCTTTGGCAAGCCCTCTACTTTGACCAGAACCCCCAAACAAACCTGCTGTCATCAAGATGATCTTGACTCACAGCGATGCTGTAGACAGAGTAGAACTGCCCCATAGCATTTCCAAGGTTGAAGTGTTCTCAGGAAGCAGAGCACCTGGCAGGTCAGACTGCCGACCTTGTGGTGAACACCAGACCTTAACCACTTTGTAACCAAGGCTCCTTCTACCTTGACTAGTAGTCTAAAAGCAAAGGTTTTGAGCTACATCATTATCAAAAAACTTGACAGAAATGGTACAAAGTTCTCAACAAACTTACATCAACCAATTAAAGTATCTATGTCTTTGTCTGGAGTTAAATCCCAATATCCTGTGTCACCAGGGCTCGGCTCCTGTTGATCGCATTTTCTGCTTGATAGTTACATAGACTTTCGATGAACAAAAGTTTAGGGGACAAGTTAAATATACTTAATATACTGTATATACTCGAGTATAAACTGACACGAATATCAGCCAAGGCACCTAATTTTACCACAAAAACTGCATTAAAAAATGTGCTGACAGCTTCCCGACACGATCACTGAAGACAAATATGTGCATAAGCAAATGTGGTGAAAAAGTTGATGGTGCCCAGCTATCAAAAGATATAGCGTCTGGGGTCTTTAAAGGCTTGCAGGTAAACAAGCGGCCATCTAGCTCAGCAGCAACAAAACCCACATGGAAGAAGCACACCGGCCTGTGTGACCACGAGCTGTCGAAGGGATCTGGTATCAAGCATCAAAGAACAAAAAATCATATCATTGTAAATGAAGGTGAATGCAGAGTGGAGACCCAAAGCCCATCTGTAGGCAACTGGACACCCCCTTACTGAAGGGTCACAGGGAGGAGACGAGCCAGTCAGGTTGCAGGGTAGCAATGATGAAACATACAACTTTCCTCTAGTTCTTAAATGCTTCCTCCCCCCACTATCATGATCCCAATTCTACCTTACAAATCTGGCTAGACCAGAGGATTACACTGGTACAGATAGGAACTAGAAACATAGGGAATCCAGGACAGATGACTCCTTCAGGACCAATGGTAGCGATACCTAGAGGGTGAAGGGAAGATGGGGTAGAAACGGGGAACCGATGAGAAGGATCTACATATAACCTCCTCCCTGGGGAATGGGCAACAGAAAAGTAGATGAAAGGGGACATCGGACAGTGTAAGATATGACAAAATAATAATATTTTATAAATTATCAAGGGTTCATGAGGGAGAGGGAAGGGAGGAGGGAGGAGGAAAAATGAGGAGTTGATATTAAGGGCTCAAATAGAAAGCAAATGTTTTGAGAATGATGATGGCAACAAATGTACAAATGTGCTTGACCCAATGGATGTATGTATGGATTGTGATAAGAATTGTACGAGCCCCCAATAAAATGATTTTTTAAAAATGTGCTGAAAAAGCTCAGCTTATACATGAGTATATATGGTAGTTCTACTAGAGGTAAAAAAAAAACCTTTTAGAGAAAAAGTTCAGAAAAAGTCATTGGGAGTGCAAGAGTGGGGTCACCGGTCTCAACCGTTTATGGCCAATTGCTCACACATCCTCCCCACAAACAGCTTCAAAGCCAGCGCAACCAGTCCAGTTCCTTCTTGTGCCTGGGCCAGCCTCAGGGTGACATGACTCGGCTACTGCTTGTCTTTGGATTGGTACTATTACCGGCCAGCTCTGCTGGCACAACAAGACCTCTGGCCCCATATGTTGGCTCTGCCAGTTGTAATAGCCGTAACCCCATCTCTGCTGCCAGACCCGAGACCATAAACAAACTTGTGGCTCAAGGGGTCACAATTGACATGGGACCTTCAAGTCATCCAGCTATACCTTTTTCAGGAAGTGAAAGTCCAACCAATAGACTGTTTAGCCTTTAAGTTCTCAGTCCCAACAAGTGCAGTGAGCTAATCTACATAACAATGAGAGACAGCAACCAGCATGCCACACACATAAGGAACAGCATCATTTAGGAACAGAAAAAATGTCACTTAGGATGAGAGCTGTCAGTCAAAAATTACACAATGCAAAACCATCTTAATTATTTATTAAATAATATTTTTATAAACATAAAAACTATCCTTTGAAAATAGAGGAAAGAACTAGGAGCAAAGGACATATATAGAGGTATAAATATAGGTCTGTACATATGTAAATTTATTTATAAATAATGATACGGACATAGATCTATATACATATATTTATATGTTAAGTATTAAGGTAGCAGATGGACACTGGACTTCTACTCAAGGACTCCCTCAACACAAGAACACTTTGTTCCAAAAACCTGGCATTCTATGATGTTCACCTTCCCTGACACGATTGCTGACACAAAATGGATACATAAGCAAATGTGGTGAAGAAGCTGATGGTACCCCGCTATTACAAAATACAGTGTCTGGGGTCTTAAAAGCTTGAAGATAAATAAGCTGCCATCTAGTTGGGAAGCAGCAAAGCCCACATGGAAGAAGCACACCAGCCTGTGTGATCATGAGGTGTCAATAGGATCAGGTATCAGGCATCAAAGACCCAGAACAAACAATCATATCAATTCAAATGGTGGGCGGGGGTGGGGTGTGTGTGTGGAGTGGAGACCCAAAGTCCATCTGTAGACAATTTGATATACTCTCACAGAAGGGTCACAAGGAACGGACAAGCCAGCCAGGGTGCAGTATAGCAACAACAAAACATACAACATTCCTCTAGTTCTTCAATGCTTCCCTCCCCCAACCCCATCAAGACCCCAGTTCTACAATACAAATCTGGCTAGACCAGAGCATGTACACTGGTACAGATAAGAGTCTGGATGAACAATCTAGAGGAGAAAACAACGGGACTGACAGTTCCGGGGGGACATGGGAGAGGGGGAAGTGGGGGGAAGGGAAGAGTTGTTAAACCCAGGGACAAGGGAACAACAAGCGATCCAAATTGGTGGGGAGGTGGGTGTGGGAGACCTGGTAGGGCA
>NW_022103922.1:30998115-31012005 GCF_000313985.2 Echinops telfairi
ATGTACACTGGTACAGATAGGAACTGGAAACACAGGGAATCTAGGAAAGATGATCCCTTCAGGACCAGTGGTGAGAGTGGTGAGAGTGGTGATACCAGGAGGGTGGGTTGAAAAGAGGGAACAGATTCCAAGGATCTATATATAACCTCTTCCCTGGGGGATGGACAACAGAAAAGTGGGTGAAGGGAGACGTCGGACAGAGTAAGATATGACAAAATAATAATTTATAAACTATCAAGGGTTCCGAGGGTGGGGGTAGTGGAGAGGGAGGGCGAAAAATGAGGAGCTTATGCCAGGGGCTTACATGGAGAGCAAATGTTTTGAGAATGATGAGGGCAATGAATATACAAATTTGCTTTACATAATTGATGTATGTATGGATTGTGATGAGTTGTATGAGCCCCTAATAAAATGATTAAGAAAAAAAAAAAGAGAAAGAGAAAAATGATATAAAATAATGAAGTATTTTAAAAAGTAGTAAAAAAAAAAGTTTCATGTGGGAGCTTATGTTTGATAAAATCTACCAGCAAAGGGTTGGGGGTAGAGAACAGGACTAGAGAAGAGGAATCCTAGGAAGGAGAGGGGTTCTAGGAATAATGAATGGCGCAGTTCCCTGAGGAGTACAATGAGCAGTGAAGGAGGTAGAGAGAAATAATGAACAGTGTTATTTAAGAGCAAGCACTCCTAAGGCTCCAGGAATTAACAGAATACCAATGAAATGTTTCCCAAAAATGAGAAAGCGCTAGAAAAACTCAAATCACCTCTGCCAAGCAATTTAGAAGACAGCTCCTTGGCTAACCAACTGGAACAGATTCATACTTGTGCATATCCCAAAGAAAGCAGAAAGTATACATATCATTAACTATATGATTAATGTCATCTGTAAATCAAACTTCGGTGAAGATCATTTTAAAATTGTTGCAACAGTATGAAGACAAAGAGCTGCCAGATAATCAAATCTGATTCAGAAGAGGACAGAGTATGAAAGATACCATTGGTGATATCAGAGGGATTGTGACCGAAATCAGAGAATAACAGAAAGAAGTCAATTTGTGTTTTATTGAGTGCACAAAGGCATTTGTGTGGATAATAATAAACTACGAATAGTATTACAAATAATTGGAATTCAGAACACCTACCTGTTCAAGCAGAATCTGTACAAAGACAAAGAAGCAGTCGTTTAAAAGGGACCCTGACGCTGGATAGTACACGCCCTGGAGTCAGCTCTGACTCATGCTCCGGAGCCAGCCTCACCATTGTTGTTAAGTTTGAGCCCATCTTGAAGCCTCTGGGTCACTCCATCTCAATGAGGGTCTTCCTCTTCACTTACCATCTAATTTACCAATCAGGATATCCTTTTCCAGGGACAGGGCACTTCCAGAGCATGTGCAAAGTGAGACAAAGTAAGCCTAGCCATCATCTCTAAGGAGCATTCTGACTGTACTGACTGTACTGCCTTGCAGACACATTTGTTTGTTCTGCTGGCAGCCCATGACCCATTCGACATTCTTCACCAACAACCTACTTCAAAGGCATCAGTGCTTCTCTGGCCTTCCTTATTCATTGTCTAGCTTTCACATGAGTATTAGCGAGTTCTCTAGAACAGCAAAAACAGCAGGGGATAGATAGATGCTAGATCGATAGAGATAAACACATATATCCAGGAAGTGATTCACACAGTTGTGGAAGAGGTTATGTCCAGTCTGGCTCAAGTCCCTGAGTCAAATGTTAAGCTGGAGGCTTTTACTCACTCGTGTAGTTGTCAGAACTGATGAGCCAGGAAGCAAGAAAACCACAGGCTGGTGGAGACAGAGGCAGATGGATACAAGGTCACAAAGTCAGGCTCGTGACTGCAAAATAAAATGCATCCAACCAAGATCAACAGACAACACAGCAGGTCATCGACAGCTTCCAGGGGTGGGCAGGCAATATGGCAAGACAACGGGCTGGATCTGAGATCAGAACAGGCAAGAAGGGTAGACATTTTCACACAGAGTCAGCTTAAATAAGAGTAGGTCACATCCCTGTGGAAATTTCCTCTCAATTGTATTTGGGCTGTGACTTGATGAAGGGGGTAGCACCCCATCCTAATCTTCCCACACCTGCTTAGATGCTCATAGAATCTTCCATTATGGAGTTGATTGCGTGATGTTACGAAACACACTGAGAGGCCTCAACTGCCAAACTATTGAGAATTCTGGGCCGGCCAAGTGGACACAAAGTCTAACGATGAAAACATGCACGTAAGATCATTGAGAATACTGTGGCTTAGGTCAGGCACACCGTAGTCCTCAAGATCTATTAATATTTTGAATAGATCTTGCACAGCAGATTCACCCAGTGCAATACATCCATCTCTTTGATTGTTGCTTTCATGAGCAGTGATTGTGGATCCAAGTAGCAAGAAATCCACGACAACTTCAATTTTTTTCTCCATTTATCATAATGTTGTCATTTGGTCCAATTGTTAGAATTTGGGTTTTCCTTATACTGAATGAAGTATAATTCCTTATTCATAATGAAGGCTGTATGTAGTCTTTGGTTTTCATCAGTAACTAATTCAAGTTCTCTTGCTTTCAGAAAGCAAAGTTACGTCAGCTCTATACAGTAAGTTGTTAACAAAACTTCCGGATGTTAATAAAGATCCAGATGCTGCATTCTTCTTCCTCATCTAGTCCTGTTTCTGGGATTGTTTACTCAGAATACAGATGGAATAAGTGTGAGGAAAGGATTCCGTCCTGCTGCACAGCTGTCCTGATGGTATATGAGACAATATTCTCTTGCTCTGTTTTAAGGACTGCTTCTTGGTTGATGTAAAGTTCTGCATGAGGACAATCAAGTGTCCTGGGTTCTCATTCTTCATGATCCACACAATCAAATGCCTTTGTCTAGTCAATGAAGCAAAAGTAAACCTCTTTCTGGTATTTTCTGCTTTCAGTCCAGATCTAGCCAACATCAGCAATTATATCCCTCATTCCACATCCCCTTTTGAATTGGCTTGAATTTCTGGATGCTCCCTGTCAATATTCTCTTACAATGATTTTCCAATTACTGTATCTTTTGCAAAATTTCACTTGTTTGTAATATTAATAATATTGCTCGGTAATTTCCACATTCTGTTGGATTACCTTTCTGGAATGGGCACAAATACGGATCTCTCTCAGTCAGTCATCAGGAAACTGTCCTCTAAATTTCATGACGTCGATGAAATGTGCAGCACTGCAGCACTTGTAACAACATTTCAATTGGCCTATAGTCCATTCTTGAAGCCTTGTTTTTCCCTAGTGCCTTGAGTGCCGTTTGTACTCCTCCTTCAGTACTATCAGCCCCTGATCCTATGCTCCTTCTTGAAATAGTCTATGTTGACAAGTTATTTCTGGTACAGGGACTCTATGTATTCCTTCCATCTTCTTCAGAGGATTCTTGTGTCACTCAATATTTTGCCCATTGAATCCTTCAAAATTTCAAATCTAGACTTTCTTCAGTTCTTTCTGCCTAAGATGTGCTGACTGTATTCTTCCTTTTTTTTTCAATTCCAGATGCTTGCACGTTTAATTAAAATGTCTTGCTTTGTCTTTCTCAGCTGCCTTTTGAGATTTTTCTGTTCAGCTCATTTACTTCATCAGTTTTCCCATTTACTTTAGCTACTCCATGCACAAGAGCAGTTGCGGTGTCTCTTCTAATATCCACTTAGGCCCTTTCCTTCTTTCCTGTGCTTTTAATGACTTTTTGCTTTCTTTACGTATGATGTCCTTGATGTCATCCTACAACGCACCTGGTCTTTTGTCATTAGTGTTCAATGTGTCAAATGTGTTCTTGAGATAGTCTCTAAGGTCAGGTGGGATATGTTCAAGGCCAGAGGGCCTGGTGGTGTAATGTTTATACAGTGGACTGCCAACCACAAGATTGGCAGTTCAAAATCATCAGGTGCTCTCAGGAGAAAGACAGGGCTTTCCACTCCTGTAAAGAATTACATTTTCAGAAACAGGAGCAATGCTACCCTGTCCTATAAGGTTGCTATGAGTCAGCCTAGATGCAATGGCAGTGAGTTTGGTTTGGTTCAATGCACGAGGCTATATGTTGGCTCTCATGGGCTAGTTTTAATTTTCTTCACCTTCAACCTGAACTTGCATATGCCAATGGAGAGCATATTCCACAGTCAGCCCCTGCCCGTGTGTTGGCTGGTGACACTGAGCTTCTCCATCACCTTTCCCCAAACATGGAATTGATTGTATTCCGTCAGGCAAGGTCCATGTGCAGAGTTGTTGGGAAAGAAAGGTCTTTGCAATATGGTCGTGGTTGATCTTGTGGAAGCATATCATGTGATCCTCAGGCTTGTTGTCTATCACTAAAACCATACTTTCCAACTACTGATGCTTTGTCTTTATTTCCAATCACTAGTCATTATTAAGACATCTTGATTGAATGAAATGATTAAAACATCCTGATGGCAAGATTGATCAATTTCAGACTAAAGAAACTGGTAGAATTCTAACGTTTCTTCACTACTGCCTGTAGAGGTTGGTACAAAAATTTGTTCAAATCCACCAGTTCCTATACAGAAGAAAGATGAAGCCATCCATTCTCATAAAGATTTCATCTCAGAAACCCTAAAATGTAGAGGGAGAGTGGGTAGGAAAGAGGGAACCGATTACAAGGAACTATATGTGACCTCCTCCCTGGGGGACGGAAAACCGAAAAGTGGGTGAAGGGAGACGTCGGACAGGGCAAGATATGACAAAATAAACTATCAAGGGCTCATGAGGGAGCGGGGAGCGGGGAGGGAGGGGAAAAATGAGAACCTAATGCCGGGGGGTTAAGTGGAGAGGAAATGTTTTGAGAAGGATGAGGGCAATGAATGTACAAATGCGCTTTACACAATTGATGTGTGTATGGATTGTGATAAGAGTTGTATGAGCCCCTAATAAAATGATTAAAAAAAAAAAAAAGAAACCCTAAAAGGATGCCTATGAGTACCGTCAACTGCTTTGGGTGATGAGTGTTGAAAGAAGTGCATCCAGATGTCCCTTGGAGGCAGTTCTGCTAACTTACAGTTTGGTGGTTCAAGTTCACCCACTGGAATGCTGGTAGAAACGCCCGCTATCTTCTTCTGTAACATTATCTGTGTAAGCCCTTTAGAGCACAATTCTACTCTGACACCTATGGGGCCACTATGAATTAAAATGAACTAGTCAGCAATTGGCAAAAGTGGTACTCAGACTGGTTGTGTTCAACCCACCATTAGGTCAGTCACTTGCTTTGTGACCTTCAAGGTAGCTTCGGCCCCCTGGTCCCATCCATTGTACAACAAAGACAAGAATAGTGCTGATCTTTGGGTTAGCAATGGAGTGCTTCCAACACTGCGCCCCCACGGATCCTGGGGAACCAAAACGGATTCAAGATCGACAGCAACAAACTTCTAGCAGCCTGAACCCAAACTGGAGAGATATCAAAAGGAAAAAAAAAATCCCCTAAAAGTTCCAGTTCCCTTTCATAGCCTGAACTAAGACTGAAATGAAACTGAGGTTTTATTGTTTAAGAGGACACACAGTTCTTCACAGACATGTTCTCCTCCACAAAAGTTAAAGATTGCTAAAACCCCCTTTTACACATCTGTTTTAAAACCTGCTTGCCATGTGTTTCTGCTGTCAGATAAGACAATGGAGAGTCCTATTAAAGTGCAAAATATCATCTTTTCCATCAAAAGTTAATAACTCAACAAAAGCAATTTATTCCATTAACAATTAGCCAGTCACTAATGAGGCCCGTTGAGTTTGGATGGGGAGCCTAAAGGAAGAAATGCTCTGGAAACCTGGATAAGAAAGGTGGCCATGGAGATGGGGGGTAACAGAAAGTAGAAGGGCTGGGGCTGGTTGGGGGGGGGAGTTGGGGGATGGGGCTGGAGGCCACAATAACAAGAAAGGTAAATAGACAGTGGCATGAAGGGGCTTGGAGAATACATTTTTCATTCCCCAATTTTGCTGAACACCAGCCCTGAATGTGTAACGCTTTCATTAAACATGTTTGCCCCTCGAGCTGGACAGCCTCGTGGTCCTCATGGCCACCTGACTCGGCATCCGTTTCTTTTGCACTGTGGCTACACCCTGCCAGAGCCCCTGCTCATTCATTTCCCCTGAGAAGAGAAAGATGTACAGTGGTTTCCGATTCTCTGAAGGGAGCAGACAACCCCTTCCCCTGTGGCCCAGAGAAGTCACAAGAGTCCAACATTTGAGGCTCCTGCATAGGTCATGTAGGATTGGCTGGCCTACACACCTAGATAGAATCCAAAACATTAGCTTAGAACAAAGAAATTATTTAATGCTGAGTTCAAGAATGCTTAGGATAGCAACTCCAGTCATTAACTTGAAAGAGATTCTCTCTGGCCCTTGAGTGAGAACAGCAGTGCCACTGACCTCTTTGGGAGCCGCAGCGAACTTCTTTCCTTCCAGCCAGTAGGCGATCATCTTTCTGTTTCCCCTAGGGAGGAAGAACACAAGGATTTAATCAGGGAAGAAATAGCCAACTCAGCCAGAAAGGGACCCCGGGGAGCGATGGACTAGCCACCTCATAGGACATGACAGCAAGGCCACCCAGGGAACCCTGGGGTCTCTGGGGATCGGCATCCCCAGGAGGCTGCTCTCTAATTGGCTCCCCACATGGCTGCCAAGTGCACACCCTGCACTCAGGGCACAGACGACTGCTTCCTGGGCCCCTCGACACACTGGCTGACTAATGAGACACAGCTCCCCGCACATGCTCAGTAATGCCGCCAGGGCTGACGGAGCCCGCCAGGAGGAGAGAGACGAACCTCCACCGCTGGCAAAGCTGAAAGAGGATGATGACTCCGAGGACTGACATCTTCTCTGTAGGGCAGCCGCTCGACAGGCGTATCCCCACCTGTCCCTCATCTATGGATCAGTCACACCCTCCCCACACCGAGGTTTACTTGGATACTGTGCAAGCGAAAGCCATCTGCCTATTTTTGTTGATCAGATCTACCCGAACGCAGGGCGCTTCACGTCAACAGAGGGAAGCAGAAAGTTCCTGCAGACAGTCTTAGGCAAAGCCAGCTTCAGAAGGATGCCACGGGAGTGAGGGCTTTTCCTAAGCATCTCTATGGTAGCTTCCTGGGCTACCGTGATGCTCTTGAAGTGAATTACACGTTTCAAATATAGAAAAATACCACCAAAACTGGTTGGACAATGTCTAGAGAGAAATGCCTACAAATAATGTACACGCATTCCACAAACACCCTGTCTGTGACTGTTCACCTGGGTGAGCCAAAGGAGCAGGTGCAGAGCTCGGGTGGGCTCTGAACGAATCAGACGCTGATGGAAGGGGAGCCAGGAGCACTGCTTTTGCCCATAGATGGAGTCAAGGATCTGTGAGTGGGAAGCTCTCTCGCCCCTGTCCACGTATAGCAACGTCAAACGTCCTTATCAACGGTTGTTGTTGCTAATTGCCATCAAGTTGTATTGTGACACCCTTACAGGAATCATCAGACAAAACCACCTCGCCTTGTGCCATCTTCTCCACCAGCAGCACGGTTAAGTCCATTGCTGTGGATTTGGTATAGTGTCTTTCAACTCAGGGGCTCATCTTCCAACGCTCTAAGGGGCAGCTTTCTGCTGTGAGCCCTAAGGTTTTCCGTGGATAATTCCCACATGCAGTGGTTACACACTTGAGTGCTAATCCAAGGACCTGTGGTGTGAACCTGCTGGCCACTCGAAAGGGCTAGCAGCCGGATTCTCTGAAGACAGCAGTGTCGAAAGCCCTCCAGAATGGTCCGGCTTTTCCCTATAGGTTACTATGAGGTGGACTGGAAACAAGAAGGCGTTTTAGGAAGAAAATTCCAGGCTTTTCTTCCTTTTCTAGCTTAGTCTGGGGCTCGACTGAAGCCTGTTCACCCTGCTGGTGGATTAGTTTCCAGCATCCCAGCAACGTGCAAGCCATCACAGTACAACGAAATCAAAGGTGGCTGGTGGAATTTCTATTCTTTCTTGCCCTTTCTAAAGACTGATCCTCTGTGAAATAAAACATTTTCCTTTGAGTGGTGGGAAATCCCTGGAGTACCTCCGTGGGAATGAGTTTATGAACAGACTACTTCATGATGAGGAGGAGCCCAGGTGAGGGAAGAACGGCTGAGAAAGGGATGCAGGCATCAATCGGGAGGAAAGAATCATAAGGACAGGTGGGAGAAAATAAAGACATCCTTTGCCTGTTTCTTCACAGTTTCGTCGAGTGCCCTTTGCAAGGGAACTGCCAACCATTCAAGTTGCATGAAGAAGAGAACACGGCATGAGAGCTATCATGGCTGATGCCAGAGGAATCTCAGCTGGAAACAAAAAATACCAGAAAGATATTTGTTTTCCTGTGTTTTTTACTATCCAGAGGCATTTGATTGTTTGGATCATAGCAAACTATGACTACCATTGATAAGAATGGAAATCCAGAATGCTTAATTGTTTGATGCAGGAATTTGTACAGTCGAACAAACAGAACAAAGCAATACTGAGTGTTTTCAAATCAGGAAAGGTGTGCATCAAGGTGGTAGCCTTTGTTCATACTTATTCACTTTATACTCTGAGCAAATAATCTAAGAAGCTGGAGTATATGAAGAAGAAGATAGCATCATGATTGCAGATGACACAAGCCTGCTTCCGAAAGTGAAGAAGATTTGAAGCACTTGCTGATGAAACTTAAAGACTCTAGTTTTCAGTATGGATTACAACTCAATGCAAAGAAAACCCAAATCTTGACAGTTATACCAACAGACAACATCCTGATAAATACAGAAAAAAATGAAGTCATCAAGGATTTCATGTTACTTGAATCTGCTATCAGTGCTCGTGGAAGCGGCAGTCAAGAAATGGAATCAGCTGTACAAGATCTCTTTCAAGTGTCACTTTGATGGCCAGTATTTTCAATCACCCCATATGCATGCGAAAGTTGGACAATGGATAAGGAAGACTATAGAAGAATTGATGCCTTTGAAGTATGGTGTTGACAATGAAGATTGACAGTACTGCAGCCTGTCAGAAGAACAAACCTGTCAGAATGCTCCTTAGAATTAAGGATGCTGAGACTTAGCTTGACCATGTTCTCAGGAGGGACCAGACCCTGGAAAAGGACGTCCTGCTTGGATAAGTAGAGGGGCAGCAAAAAAAAAGACCCTAGAGGAGGTAGAGTGACCCAGTGGCTGCAATAATGGCATCAAAGATAACAATGGGGAGCATGGGGAGGACCAGGTGTGTTTGCTTCTCTTGTACATCGGATCAGAGTCTACTTGAAAGCATGTCACAGTAACAACTAAAGCAGCATCTTTTGCCAAGGATTGGTAGGCTTGTCTTCCTTCTCTATGGGAAACAGAAAGATTTCTCCCAAGTCATCTCTCCCAAATATATGTTAGACTTAGGACACTGCAGCAAATGGTAAATGATCAAGTTACCACCCTGATGGCAGTCAGTTGCCAAACTACTTACTGTCTGGTCCCACCGCAGGTGGGCCGGTTCCCTGCTGTTAAGGACAATGGGCTACTTCTCCCTAAAGGCTTGTGACCATTAGCCTGGTCCCTGTAGGTGGGGTTTACACCCTACTGATAATAGTTTCTATGGTGGGCCAGAGAACAGGTCAAACTGGCTCAGTGATATCCAAAGTTAGGCTGCCATCCTGAATCTAGGATCTGCTCTTCTTGTCACATGTATACCCCCAATCCCTCCTCTTGCTATTGCGTGTATATCCCTAGATTGTCCCCCCTCTCATTGCTGTATAACCTATAGTGCAACCCCTTCCTGTGATGTATGTCTTTACCTGTAATGAGTGGACTTGCACTCCCCCCAAATGTATATAGGCCTGGGTTAGCAATAAAGAGCTCTCTCGGGCTCCCCTCTTGGCCTCTCATCCATTCTCCTTTCCTTCCCCCCACCCCCCAGTTGCTCCCCTGTTCCCTTTCCCCTTGTCCTCCTTCCCCTCCCCCTCTCTCCACGTGGACCACCAAGCGGGGCTGAGGTGAGCATGCTACCATGAAATGTGTCTGACTCCATTATTTCAATCTCTCTTTTATTTCTCATGCTATCTAGGACTTTACTATAATCTTTATATATATTACTCATACAATTGCACCTATCGAATCTGTGATAAGTTGTGGGGGGGGCTGGTATTTACCCCCACACTTCTCCAGCATCATTTGCAAGACAGAGGATCCCAAGCAAGTTCTGGTAGCTCACAGTGGGTCAGAAAATAGGAAATAACTAGTTTTTCTAAAATTGATTTTGGTGATGATTGTACAACTCTTCTTAATATGCTTGATCTAATTGTATATGTGAATTATATTAAAAATAAAGAACTACCTGATTAGCCAAATGAAACACATGAGATTCTAAAAACGCACACAGATCATGCTATGTTCAGTAGCCCTGTATGCCTGAGAAAGCTGGACAATGAATAAGGAGCATGGCATAATCGATGCCTTTGAATCGTGGTGTTGTTGGAGACCATTGAATGTACAATGGACATGCAGAAGAACAAACAAATCTATCATAGAAGAAATACAGCCAGAATGTTCCTTAGAAGCAAGGAGGGTGAGCCTTCATGTCAGACGCTCTGCACCTATTTTGAAGAGGGACCAGTCCCTGATGAAGGACATCATGCTTGGTAACGTGGAGGACCCGCGAACAAGAAGATCCTCAAGGAGATCAGTTGACCCAGGGGCCGTTACACTAGTCCCATCCACGGCCAGGGTGGTGAGGACCATGCAGGGGCAGACAGTGTCTCCGTTTGCTGTCGAGGAGGTCACGGGCACTCAGTGGCAGCCGACAACAGTAACATGCAGGCTAACCTCTTGCTCAAAAGGCCAAGGGTTTTCACACTGGTTTGAACTTTTCCCTGGCAGCAAGGAGAGGGTGTGCAGTGCTGCAAATTATACTGAACACAACAACCCACAGGCCTTCCATGACTAGAGGTTTCCATAAAGTCTTTCTCTCTTGTGCCCATAACCACAGACTAGTAGCTATGTCTACCTTGCCTTGTAGACTCCTGTGGCACTCCAGTGTGGAGTCTCCAATTTGCTCCGAGAGCTGGTGGGCACTGCAACTCCACTGGCTCTTCAAAGCTGGAAAGTAAAAAAAGGAGAGAATGCAATGAGGGATGACAACATCGAGTCAGCCCCTCCCTGCTTTGCCGCGAAAAGCTGAGCATCTCTGAAGCATGGCCAAGGAAATTCAAGCCCAAATATCTCATCTCGAGAGGAGGTACCTCAGGGCACAGCCCAGCAAACCCTCCTAAGAACTTCACATAATATTCCGTACCTGATGAAAGTAGCTGACCTAGGAAGACCTCGAATGTTCTAGGACAAAGTTTAGTGTCTCCTCTTTAGGGAGGAGACATTTTTCTCGTCACATACCTCCCTCAAGCAGTTAGGTTTTGACAACCTAATGTAAGAATCGGCAGGGAGAAAATCAAGATATAAAACCCCCTGAAAACTTTCACTCTCATGCTAACCTTGTCAAATACATCCCACCATCATAATTTTTGCAATAACCATGCACCCAGCTGTACCATCATTTAGTTAACATTTTTCACATTTTAAAAAAAGAACAGCACATCATGGAGAACTAAAAGCATTCTAGTACAAATACCATATGACCCAGTTATCCCTCTACTGGTTATATGCCCCAGAGAAATAAGAGCCATGGCATGAACAGATGAGGCGCACTCATGTTCAGTACAGCAAAGAGATGGAAATAACATAAATACCCACCGGTGGAAGAATGGATAACTAAACTTAGGTACATGCACACCGTGGTATGCAGCATAACGTTAACGAATAGTGACAGCCATGAGCCTGGGAAACACTTCCTACACGACAGACCCGGGGCACATTATGCTGAGTGGAATTAGTCGCACAGGGACAAATATTGCTGAAAACAACTAAGATGAAAAGTTAGCAAAGGGTTTCCCCTAAAAGAAACATTCTTTGATGGTTACGGAAGTGGGAAGGGAAGTCGCACGCAAATGGGTAGAGAAGTTAACTTGGATGAAAGGGAAGGCAGTGTACGATAAGAAAGAGGTTAGGGAAAAAGGACGAAGGCAGAGGAAGCACTAAGAGGCTAACTTGGTGGCCGAGTGGTGACACGTTGCGCTGCTAACTGCAGGGACCATAGTTCGAAATCATCAGCTACTCCGCTGGAGAAAGAAGAGGCTCTCTACTCCCATAAAGGGGTAGTCTCAGAAACTCCAGGGGCAGTGCTACCCTGTCCTGTAGGGTCTCTATGAATTTGAATCAACTCGATGGCAGTGAACTTGGTTTTCTTACACCGAGCCTCACGAACCAGCAATGGGCCAGGAGGCCAAGGGGGGTGACGCCATACCTTCACAACCTCTAAGCCTAGGAGCTTAGAGGACACCTCCCGGCCCAGGAATAGTTCTGCACAGTCTGCAGTCTCTGGGTGTTATTTTCCCCAAAAACCCTATTAAACAAATAACAATACTGGGTGGCCCCAGCTCTGTGTTTTCATTACCACTGCCCACTGACAATGTTTCATTAAGAAGCTTCCACAGCAAGGAGTGAAATTTGTTTATCTCTATCAGAATAATTAATCCCTGAAAAACTGTGCTAACTATGCAAGTCAATCATGATTGAGCAATAATAAAAATCATATTTTTTCCATAATGCAGATAATAGATCTGAAATTGTATTTTTCAATTTTATGTTAAAATTATCTTTTAATGTCCCATACAATTTTACATGATATTAATCATTATTCCCATATGTGTGTACTTATTTTGTGCCAGGTACTCACCGGTGACTGTAACATATACTATGTCATTCAATCTTGGTCGCTGCTTTAAGAGATAACTAGAACAACCTTATTTGATGGATTAGGAAACTGAAGCTAAGGGAGGTTAGACAAGTGTTCAAGACCAGTGAACTTGTAAGATGCAGAGCCAGTGTTTCAAACGCTTCAGAAAAGAATACCAGAAAAACAAACGGACAGAAACACTTCAGTAATATCACCCTAAATCCTAAACTCTCCTTTCCTAAGAGATGAGTCATAGGGAACGGAAACAGGTAAACGTCTATACCACTGTCTGTACAGAGCAAAGACTACATTTTCCCTAAAAGGGGGGTCTTATTTGGGGCGATTACAGACCAGAAGAGGACTGGAAAGTAGGCTTTTAGTGGAAGCCTACTGTCTCACAACTTGAGCCTTGTAGCTCAAAGCTGCAGAGGAGAGTGGTTTGGAAAGGGGCCTCGGTTCTTGAGCATCGTAGTTTTAAAAGAAATACTGAAATAACTTCAGTGTTAATGCATCATAACAATCCAACTGGAAATATTCCAATTGGCGGCTCTCTTTTGGATCACTGTCATCTACGCCAAGCCATCCTTTCTACACTGGTGGTGACTCTGAGATCGCAGTGACCCAGGACTGCAGATTCTCCTGCAAAGTGAGGGGGTGGAAATGAGTGCTTGGGAGCTGCAGGCACTGGACATTGCTGACCAATGTCTTTTACTCTCCTGCGATGAGCTGGTGGGAAGGGTATGGGAAATCATGCAAACACCGGCAGAAAGTATTGCATTTGGCCTTGCTCAGACCTCCACCTCTGCCCTTCATCATAACTAGTTTCTGTTTGGGGAGGCGTCACTTAGATGTATATGCTATTCTTCAGGGAAGCAAATACCCCCTGCACTGAACTCAAAACGAGTGAACATAGGAATCTTTGAGATCATTATCTTTCTTTTTTTTTTGAAAATTCAATTTTATTTTTAATAACGAAGTAGGGAAAATTAAATATTTTATTAACTGGCTGTGCATATTAAATTACATTTTTTAAATCATTTTATTGGGGGCTCGTACAACTCTTATCACAATCCATACATACATCCATTGT
>NW_022103922.1:31012898-31035462 GCF_000313985.2 Echinops telfairi
CCCAATGTCCATCTGCTACCTTAATACTAAACCTATAAATATATGCACAAAGATCTATTTCCCCATCATCATATATAAATATATTTACATATGTACCTGCTTGTATTTAGACCTCTATAAATGCCCTTTGCCTCCTAGTTCTTTCCTCTATTTCCTTACTTTCCTCTTGTTTCACTATCATGCTCAGCCTTCATTTGGGTTTCAGTGATTTCTCTCAGTTACACTGCCCTTGATCAAACCCTACCAGGCCTCCTACTAACCTCCTCACTCTTCTCTTTGGATCACTTGTTGTTCTCCCATCCCTGGGTTGGTCAACACAACCTCCTTTCCCCCACCTCCCGCTCTCCCATGTCTCCCCAGAACCATCGGTCCCATTGTTTTCTCCTCCAGATTGTTCATCAAGCTATCTTATCTCGATAGACCTGCAGAGATAATAATATGCACAAAAACAAGGCAGAGCAAGGCAAAGCGACAAAGGAAAACAAAAGGATGACAACAACAACAACAACAAAACCCAATGGCAAAAAAATAAAAACCTGTAAATAGTTCAAGGTCTGTTTCTTGACCTCTAGGAGTGTCGAGTCAAGTCTGGTGAGGTGCCATGCCTGTCTCCAAAGTCTGCCCATGGCACTCCCTCAGGACCTCCCTGCGCTACTCCCCCCACTGCTCTGCCGCACGCCCTTAGTGTTTTGCCTCAATGTGGTGGGGTCAGACTGGGTGCGATCCCGATACTGTGTCTCCAGTGTTGTCCCCCTTAGGGCCCTGGGCCAGCAAGGGACAGTGTGTCTCGTAGTGGGATCAGCCATATAGTCCACTTCTGTACATTGGCTGTTCAGTAGCAGGGATATCGTCCTCCAGGCCAAGATGTGCTCCACTCTCTCTTCCTCCCCCTTCATTTGCTCCCGTGTGCTCTGATCAGACATGTCCCACTCACAAAGCTGCAGCTTCAGTGCTGTCCCCTAAAGTAAATTCTTCTGGAGGGGAGACCGTTATCTTTCATACCATGAAAAATAGGCAGATCACCACTAGCTCACTGAATCAATGGCCTAGCCCCCAGGTTACAAACAAAATCCATTCCTAACTGGCATTAAGCAAATTTGTAGTCAAGACAGATGCATAAGGTTCTTATCTAGTTTTACTTTAGTGCAAGAAAAGACCTGGATCCTTTTCAATGACTTAAAAGCTACATGTGGAGTAGTGACCGGATTCTTAAAAGTTCATGAGCCTCCCTCTAAGGTGCAACTATTGGTCACACTGAGAGAAAGGCATCAGTAGAGCAAGTCTGAAGGTCCGAGACAGGAAAGAAAATCAGTGGTACAGCTTCCAGAAAGAAAAGGTGGGATCAGAGCCATTCCTTATTTATTATTAACTCCTCAAGCCCCCAGTGCCTCTTATGTGCCAGTCTCTTCCTGACAGTGGGGATTCAAGAGGGACCCAATGAGTCAAGGCCTTCACTCTGAGAAGCTCCCAATCTTAACAGTATGAACAAAAGGATAGTGAAATAGACAAGCAAGTGGTATGTGGGTGTGTGTAAAGAAACAAATGATGTGCAGGGATAGGAAAAGAGATGATGACACTTGAATTGAGATCTCAAGTTTGGGAAAGAGGCTGCACTTAACAGATTAGAGGGGAGAGGCCAGAAAGAGATCAAGGGAGAGAATAGCATGTTGAGGTGATGAAAGAGAAATAGGTAAGAATCAATCATCTTTGCAGCACAATAATTAGTCTTTGTTTACCTGAAGCAATAGAGGAAAGAGAACAGAACGTGTGGCTCATAGCCTCCTGAAACAACTTCATCCCCGCCCATGAGACCAGCAGAACAGGATGGTGCCCATCTGTCCTTACTAAACATTTTGATTAAAGATGCTCTAGAACAGCCATTCTCAACTTGTACGCCACGGCCCCTTTGGGGGTCAAGTGACCCTTTCACAGTGGTCACCCGATTCATAACAGTAGCAAAATGACAGTGATGAAGTAGCAACAAAAATAATTTTACGGTTGGAGGGTCACCACAACATGAGGAACTGTATGAAAGGGTCGTGGCATTAGGAAAGTTGAGAATCACTGCTCTAGAAGAATCCTGATCAAAGGGGGGTAGGGTGGGGAATGTAGAACAGAATTCTCATAGAACCCCAAATTTCTGGATCCATGGAGGCTGAATGAGAATCCCTAAAATGATTGCCCTAAACCAAGAATAATCCCCCAAAGTCTTCTTAAACTAAACAGTTTAACCAATAAGCAAAGAATGTCTGCCTTGAGCCTTATGCTTTTTAAGAACTATGTCTATGTGATCAACCTAGAAACATTAGATCGGAACTTTAGCGAGCAGTATATATTAAAGGGAAGGAAGAATTCCTAAAAGGAGGGTAAGAATGGTGGCAGAACTCAAAGAACATGAACCATGTTACTGAGTTGACATGTAGACACGGTTGAACTAAGTGTGTTCAACAACAGCTGAACAAATCCAGCTGTTTAAGAATACTGTGGGGCAGGTCTCATCACAGAACACTCAAGCTGAATTTCCAGGGGAGGCATGATTTTTTTTTTAAGCTCCCTGGGACAGCCTGGGGTGAGCACTTCTGTTTCAGTTGCATGCATTTCTTACAGACCAAGATTAGAAGTCTGCCTTTGAGCCTGGAGACAATGGAAATCATCGGGAAAGTTTCAAGGGAAAACATGACGTCAGCACCTGTACATTTTTAAACAATTTGGAGAACTACCTGGAGGAAGAAATCCACTTTAAAGGGGGAAAGGGACAATTCCTATTCTAAAAAAGAAAAGAAAGACGTGAGTCTATAGGTAAAAGAGAGAGTTCACATCCTTGGGCCTGAATTTTCCCTAAAAAAGATGAAAGACATGGCCCCGCCCTCCGTGACTTCAGAGTAAAGGTGATGCAGCTGAGAGAAGAGACAGGAGGGCAGAAAGGGACATGTCTGATCAGAGCACATGGGAGCAAATGAAGCGTGGGATGGTCTGCCTAGGGGCTGCAGGCAACCAGCTCCATAGGGACAGTCCCCATCAGGCTGGATTATGTAAGCAGGACAGTGAGCACTGGTGGAATGACTAAAGGGGCGGGCCGGAGCTACAGAGAGATTGGGGAGTAAAACCCAGGGGGTGGGAGTTGAGAGTCCTCCACAAGAAATCACCATAGAATTTGGCAGTGGATTCCAGCCTGGGTCAAAAAGAAAGCGGGGAGACTGGGACAGCTGGTATCTGGGAGACTGCATGCAGCTGAGGAACAAACACATTTCATGAGGAGAGATAGGCATGAAAGGATGGACGTGCGGTGAAATTTCTTGGAAGGAGCCATTTCAAGCAGTAACAAGGCCCAGGCTGTGACCACAGGAGCAGCGTCAGCAGTGTCCAATGTCCACCAACCTCTTCAGGGAGCTGTGCGAGTGGACAGGCTTTTGTTTATGGCCCTTATTTAGATTCCGAATTAAAAGTGCTCTACAACCAAGTGTTAGAGTATGATTGTTCAGGGACACTGGGGAGACGCTTTGAGACATATGCTTGACAGTTTTCTGGAACCCTCCCTGAAGCATTTAAAACTTGACTACAAACAGTTGCTGACCTATATTATCCCAGCAGGTGGGCCTATTTTATTTAAGAACAATTCCCACCAATATGTCACCAAGAAACTAAAATCAAGCTCTCAATCCAAAGTGCCACTCCGTTGCTGACACAACCCGGTTCTTACAGCCTCCAGTTGTTTCTCAGTCTTGGCTGAAATGCCCGTCATGGTCTCAGCTGACCTCCTCTAAGATGATTACCCACCCGTTTAGTCCAGTCAGCTAGAACAGGGACTGAGGGAGTTCACTGAAAACCCCGGGGTGGCTTTTGTGAAGTGTGGATGGGAGGTAGGATGAAAACCCAACACACCAATGAGGGCCCATGAGTGGAGAGTAAAATCGCAGACTCTACACGCAGGCCAGACATCAAACTTTGCAGAGGGAGCTAACTTTGACCAATTCAACTCTCAGTATCCTTTTCTGTATGGTGGGCTAATTGCACCTACTTTTAGCTACAAATATTAAACAAAATTAAATATATAAGGCACTTAAGCGCAGGATTGGGAAATAGTAAATGTTTATTAAACTTATAAGAAACTGACATTGAATTGATCCCGACTCATAGGGTCCACAGTAAATATGTCTGGGAGCAAACAGCCTCGTCTTTCTCCCTCAGAGTATCTGGTGGATTTGAACCTCTGGCCCAGCTCTTAGCAGCCCAACACAACTGCTATGATGATTGCTGTTGTTATTCTCCCCAGTTGTAAATGTTAAAGGCAATGAATTGCCTCCAACCCATTACTGAGGGGTTCTAGCCTCTTTAGAGAGCCCATCAAAACAATATATGCAGAGGTGTGCTGGGAAAGTGCCCAAGGAGGAAGCCCATGGGAGGTGAGAACCCCAATTGGTAGGGCTTGCCAATTTCCATAACCTAAGAACACCTACCGTGGCCAGTTCCAAGTTACTGGGAAGAGAGGGGAGAAGAGGGGGAAAGGAGAGGCAGTTATTTCAGAAGAGAATGCGTTTCACTTTGGTCATGTTGAGGTGGAGGTGCTTGAGGAACACCACATGAGGATGTCCAGTAGGAAGGACATCCCTCTGGATTTCAGAAATCTAAGCTGGTGATGCTTTCGGAGGGTCTAGCATATAGGTCACAGCATAAGCAATGGTTTCTAATTGTGATTATCTACTGGGGGCGGGGGGGGTGTCAAGCTAAAAATGAAGAGGGGCTAGGCTGGGCTCTGAGGGTCATCAACATTAAGCCTCCAGAAGAAGGAATGCCCATAGGAAGCTGGGAAGCAGCAATCAGAGAAGCCAAAGGAGAACCAAGTAAATGAGGAATTGAGAAAACAATGTCAACAAGGAGGAACCAGTCATCCAAGTCAAAATCTACTGCGAGATCAAGGCAAAGGGTGGAAAACATTAATGGAAGTTCCAGTTGACTTTGGTAAAAACTTGCTCAGACTTTTGTTAAGAGTAGCTGCCAAATTGCAGGCCATCAAAGAAAGGTATGGAAGTAACAGGTGTGGATGATTCTTCGAGAGGATGGACGGTGACAAGGTCTTGGCAAAGGTACAGAAGGATAGGAATGTGTTGGGGTGGATGGAGGGTTCTACCATGTCCTAACTTTAGAGAAACCTGAGCATATTTAAATGGTGATAAGGAAGAGTCACTCGAGTGAAATTGGGCAGACAGGGAGAAAAGGAAACAGACATGAGCCAGGTTGGGTCTGAAATGGACTACAACCATCTAAGCCCCCACTTCAAGGCAGAAACCAACCTCTAAGGATCCAAAGCATCCCAGTGTTCACTTTCCCAGTGAGGAGGAGGACAAGAGGGGCTTAGAAAAATGGGTAAGCTAGGGTCTCACCAGTTTGTGAGTTACCAATGACCAAGCTCCAACTTGGTCAAAGTATCATCATTTGGGGGCAATGTGATTAAAAACAACAACTTATTTTTAAGCTATTCCATGAAATTAAACCTGATCTTTTACCAAAATAAATCTTTGGATCCTATGGGGTTTACATGAACTCTGCCCAGTTTGGACCTTGTCCTTGGTTCCTGAGAGAACTCTAAACCCTGAGTAACTGAGGTGCTTGTATCATCTATCGACCTCCAGTTCACATCTGCGAACGTATGCTAATGAGGTGAGTCAGGCCAGAAAAGCCACCTCATGATATTAGCTAAGCTCGAGGGGAGGCAGCCTGACTCATTCAGTCACGGCTGTGTCACGGGGTCCCCATAATGGTCTGGATCTGGAAGCTCAAGGGTTTCCTGGTTGGTGGTCAACATTGATACACACAGAAAGGTAGCACATGTCTCATTGAGACCTGGAAGCTCTGCGTGAAGAGCCTTTCAGGACCTCCCCCCATGCATCACTGCATGTTTATCCTTTTTCCTACATTAACACTTCATAATCATAAATACTGAGCTTTCCAATGGCGATGAGTCGGAGCCATCTCAAAGGCAAATTAACAACACGAGACCTGAGGAAAGTTAGTGCTGATAAAAATAATACCTTTTGGTGAGGTGTTTGTGAGAGGCAAAGGAAACAAGGCTCACAGAGTATTAAGCACCATCCTACGCAGCTTTCTAGTCCAGAATATTTAGAAACCATACTAAGGGAGTAGAGCCAGATGATGGTTGTAAGAATGGAGAGATAGGATGTGATGTATTTTGGAGGAAAGTTTGGTGGGTAAACTAGTGGTATAGGAGCATATGGTGATTTATTTAGTCAATGATGCCTCTGAGAGATAGTAATGCCGTTGTTATCAATTTTGGAATCTGTAACTGGCTTACAAATGAAAATTATTTGAGGGAAACCATTGAGTTTAAAATAGCATTGAGATTTCAAAGGGGAGTTAACATAGACACAGTCTGGGGGGTGGGATTTTCAGAGATTTCTATTGTTGGTTCTATTATCATAAGCCAATTGACAACAACAACAACAACAAAGAATAAATGAACTTTACATTAATTCTTCCTGACTTAGACAGTTGTCATGGCCAGAGGTAATTGCTTCCCCAGTCCCCAGTCAACTGAGGGATTCCCCTAGGCCCTGTGGGCTAAAGTAATAGTGTTTCCGAACCTCCTGCCTCAGCATAACGGTACAGTGAACATACCATGGACCGCGAACCAAACAAACAAATCTTTCTTGGTAGAAGCAGAGTCAAAATGCACTTTAGAAGTGAGGATGGTGAGACTTTGCCTCACGTAATTTGGAAAGGTTCTCAGGAGGAACAAGCCCTGGGAAAAGGATCTCATGCTGGGTAAAGCAGAGGGTTGGCAAGAGAGAGGAAGACTCTCAAAGAGCTGGAGTGACTCAGCGGCTGAAATGAGTGTGAGGATGGCGGGGACCAGGCAGTTTCATGCTGTGAGTTGGGGACGCTATGACATGGAACACACTTCGGCGTCACCGACCCACAAGAGCTTTCCATGGCTCCTAGGAGTCACTCTACTGAATTACTGAATCCCAGCGAGTAGTTGCAGTTGGCAGGCTGGGAGCGAAGGTATGTGCTCACTTCAGCAGCATGTGGGTGAAAATGGGAACATAGAGAGAAGATTCGCATGGCCCCTGAGCACGGATGGCACGAACATTTGCGAAGCTTTCCGTGTGTTTCTAATATCTGGAGGTTCAAGGAAGAAAATGTTTTGAAACTGACTTTGGTAGCAATTGTATAATACTGCTTGATGTGATTGAACTATGGAATGGTATGTTGTCAGGATTAACTCACCATAAAATGGTTTGGAAAAAAATTAAAAAGAAGTGAAGGTGCTGGAGACCCCCAAGTCTATGGCTGGCACCCTGCAGAGGTGGAGTGAGTCAAATGTGAGGCCATGAGGAGGACTCCCTAGCTTTCAACTGGCATCTGAGGTCTTGGGAGACTTGGAAGTTTGGAGAACAGTGGCCTTTTGGCTTGTGAAGGCTGACCTCGCTCCTCTGTCAAAATAGTTTGGTGTGAGAAGTGACATCGTTATTGTTCTATTTAGATCCTTAAAGGCTTCAAAAAGAGGTCCAAACTGGCCGTCTACAGATCAAGCTGGAGATCAAGCTGGACGTTTTATAGAAAACACTAGATTTCTGACTCCTCTTGAAAACATGAAGATCTAGCAACGCTGGCTCTATCAGATGAGCTGAATGTTCGCTGCGTCGTCAATAAGGGGCAAAGCCTTCAAGACAAGGGCTTTCCCAGACCTGCCCTTGGCCTCTCCTCACCTGTCTAGCCCCTGAAGGCAGATTCTCTCCCTCGGACAAGAAGCTGGGCTAAATGAGTGCTGCCATCTGTGCCAGCCCGGCTGAGAACCTTCGAAGTGCAGGGCAAAGAGCTCAGACACTGGCAATACAATGGCAGCCACAACACCATGCCTCCTTACACAGCATGGACACAGGACAGTCTTCCTCTCAGCAGGACCGATTTAACTTTGCATGTAGAAAGTATTCTAGCTGTCTGCCCCTTCTGCACATCCACTGATGAACAAAAGCATTCAGAGTGGATGCTCAACTTGCTATAGAAATTGTGACACAAATTGTCTGGAGTTTGACATTATATTGTCGCCCCTTGCTTTCAGACCACTGCCTGAAAAGGGCAGGGTAGGTGGCAAGGGTGACTGGAGTTTATTACAATACAAGAGAAAGTAAGGAAGTTCCAGAATGTTCTTGGCATTAGCAGTACCATTTCATCCCTTCCTTTCTTGACACGCTGAAGTCTCTTCCAATACTGTGCCCATAGCTGACCTTACCCTGTCTTTGCCACACTGGAGTGAAGACAGAGTAAACGATAGAACAGGGATGACCCCCAGGGCTCAGAAGATGTATTTGTTTTGCTAAAATGCTTGCTGCTGATTATTTGGCTAGGTCAACAGTTGCCTGCCTGTGTCCCTGGAGGGCCCTATTTTAAAGGAAAGGTACTTGGAGGAACGAAAGAGATGCTTCACCCTTGGACCTTCCCTCTGTCCCTCCTGCTGCAGAAGATGAGGGAAACACATTTAATAAAGGCTTAATGGAAACAGGAGAAAGCACTTCGCACATAAATAAGACCTTTAGCTTTTGCAGTAGAAATAATTTTCTTCAAATAAGAAACCTGAGGCACCAAGGAATTTGATACAATAAGGCGGAACAGACTATATCCCTGTTTTGAGAACTAGTATTAATCAAAGATTTTCCAAGGTGTGCATGGCAAAATAGAGGAGCAGAATTTCTCGATGTTTCTCGCTAAGAGCGTGATAGGGCATGGAAATGAAAGTGTACCACTGCTCTGTGACTCAGAGGTCCACCTCCCCTCCCTCCTGCCTCCTGTGGCCTAACTGTACTTAACCTAAGTCACAGCAGGAGTTCCTTGACCTCCACCTTAGAGCTTTTGGAATTTTTATAGCTTGCTGCATTGCTCACAGGCAGATATGATGTTTCGTGAAAGATCTTCTGGATAACTCTGAGGACCATCCCATGGAACTGATTCCTGCTATTGAGTTAGTCAACAGGAGTCCTGGTAGCATAGCAGGCTACTCATTGGAATACTAACCACAAGGTCAGCAGTTCAAAACTACCAGCTGCTCCAAGGGAGAAAGATGTGGCTTTCTACTCCTGGAAAGAGTTACAGTCTCAGAAACCCACCGGGACAGTTCTCCCCTGTATTTGGGTCACTATGAGTAGAACTGACGAGATGGCAGTGTGTTTGATTTGTTTAGTCAACAGAGACATCCTGAAACTAACCTAAGACGTAAAGAATCTCATTGTTCTGTCTACTTGCTCTGGTCAGTCATCGCATTCCATGGTTATTCTGAATCCTGAGTTAATGTAAAGCAGTAAAGTAAAAAGTGCACAATCCCCATGTGTTTTGAGCACAAAGGGGATGCCATCAAGACAGCCGGTGGTGCTGTCAGTCCCATTGCTGGTGTCACCTTAGGGGAATACAAATCTCCCTTTTTCTCTCGAACTTGGAGTTAGTGAATTGGCTTTGCTACTCCAGGGTATGAACCCTCATTAGAGGTAGCATTTCCTCCCCAGAACCGCAGCCTAGCACATTGGATTGGTGATCATGGACCAAGGACCTTGTTGGTCTGGACAGATTTGGATTGAACTCCAGCTTTGCTACTTACTAGGTGGGCAGCCTCATTATTTGACCTCCTTAAGCATCAGTTTTATTAACCAAGCTATTAATTCACATTTCAGGGGATTGTGGTGAACAATCTTTACAAAGCACTCAGTAAGGGAAAGCAAGAACCAGAGACTGAGAAGTCTGAACACACAAGGAAAAAATATTGAGAAACTTTTTATATGTCTAATTTTGTCATCTGAATCCCTATATCCTTAGCCTAAGTTTCAAACTCTTCAAGTTTTCATTGTGTAAATCAAAAGAACTACTACAAAATCAGTAGGATTAGAGGATAGATTGAAGAGTGGAAGAGATCATACATAAATGGGGGAGGGAAAATTACTTTCCACTGCTTATACCCTTTCGTACACTTGGAAGAATTTTACAGCTTTTTTCCTGATGTATCATTTATATAAAATAAAACTCACCAATTTTAAGTATGTAATTTTATGGATTGGGGCAATGTGTACAGTAATGTGACCATGTAACCAGTTAAGATACACAACAGTTCTATCACCCAAAATTGTTCCCTGTGTCCCGTTCCATCCTCCCACACCCAGGCCAGGCTCATCGGCTTTCTGTCAGGACAGCATTGCTCGTGCTGGGATGCCATCTCAAGGAAATCATGGAGGATGCAGTCTGTGCATTTGACCTTATTTCTTAGCATGTTTTCAAGTTCATCCATGTTATTTTGTATGAATAGTTCATTCCTTTTATTGTATATTAATATTTCATAGTAAATGTAGATCAATATTGAATTATCCATTCCCCAAAGGTCAGGAGAATCCCTTGTCCGAATAATTGAGGCCAGGATTAAGTAAATACAATCACAGTTTCACTGGCCAAAACTTATATAAATTCTCTGTACATGTCATAATCAGTATCTTTTTATTTACTGCATATGTAAATACATTAGAAGTATTTGGCTTCCTCTAAGCAGTGCATCTAATTGCTTTCTCCAGCAGACAAGATTAATCCAATCATTATGATGATGTAAAATACCTCTCTGTGGCCTGAAGGGTGTTTTACAATATCTTTAACAGCAACTTACAACACATGGATTAATTTATAAAACTACATTGAACAAAAGAAGTCAAACTCAAAACATAACTAAATTGACATACAGGTAAAACTAATCAATAGAGATAAGTCAGATCAGTAGTTTTCTCTGGCAAGGGTCAGTGTTATTGATTGGGGTGGAGAGTGGGAGACAGTCAGGATTGGTGAGGGATCTTTCTTAGGGTGGTGGAATTCTCTCTACCTTCATCTGGGTGCTGGTTCCACAAGTATACTCATAAGTAAAAAAAAAAATCATCAGGTTGTGCAATCAAAAGCAGTGCACTTGATTATATATCTGTTGGCCTCAATAAAAAAGTAAAAAGCAAATGAAAATTTTGTTTTAATCTCCTTAGCATTAATAGTCCAGTCAAATGAGATTATATATGAGAATACGAGTATGGCTACCTTGCACCATACCTGACACATAATAAATGATGTTTTGTGAGATCCAGCCCCACAGTCGAATGGGTCCTTAGGAGTGGTGGATGCAATTAAAGAAAAGACAGCAGACTGGGGTCTTAAAGGCATGAAGGTAAACAAGCAGCCATCTAGCTCAGAAGCAACAAAGCCCACATGGAAGAAGCACACCAGCCTGTGTGATCACGAGGTGTCAAAGGCATCAGGTATCAGGCATCATCAGAACAAAAAATATCATTGTGAATGAGGGGGGTAGTGTCAAGTGGAGACCCAAAGCCCATTTTTAGGTCACTGGACTTCCCCTTACAGAAGGGTCTCAGGAAGGAGATGAGCCAGTCAGGGTGCATAGGGAGTCTGGGCCACAGCTACTAAAGGCCACAGGAAATAATGGAACAATGCATCAAAACATCAAAGTATGTGAGCTCTTTGGCTTCCACAAGGCCATTTGGACAGAGAGAGGGGTGATTATGAAATAGCAGTGGGCTTCCACAGATAGGGAAAGTTCATAAAGATGAAGTTATAGGCTCATGTGCCAAACTGTGAACAAAATAAACTTCTTGGCTCAAGCCTGAATGTTTGATCTTAAAGAGGGTGGCTTTCTTGAGGGGCGGGGGTAGAAGAAACTAAAACATTTGCATGTTTATTTATAATCACAATTTACATGACTACCAACAGCAACCCCACCACTAGGCTCTCTAACCCTTGGCTGTGAAGTCGGCTTCACAGCGACTGAGTCGAGAAGATACAACGGAACCTTGACAGCTACTGAAGGGGTTTTGTAACCAAGGAGCTTGTCTTCAACAAAATGCCTGTCATCGGGCTACATGCTACACTAAAGTCTGGAGCTGCTCATGCACCCAGTTTAAATGCTCGCCTGCCTGCCCTGGGAAGAAACATGAACTATGTACATTGAGATGGGGTGGGCTCGCTCCCTAAGTGAATGAGGGAGGACCCCACCTGGCTGGGCTTCGATCCCACCCACCCCCCATGTGGAGGCCGGTGCTGCTGGCTCAGAGCAAAGTTTGGGCCCATCTTAACCAGAGGGGCTCTCCCAGTCCTCCTCGCTTGCTGCAGATGGCAAGGTCCCCAGATTGCTTTATGACACGATCAAGGGTGGCCTTCTTTAGAGAAATACGACACCATCTCAGAAGCTTGAAACAATATAATAATCTGCAAGTGGTCCCCCAGAGTGGGGCTATTCGTGTTAGGGGTTCTTTGAAGAGATGAGTCTAGGAGGTTGATACAGTGGGATGAGCAGGATCAAAACATTGTCAAATCATAATGGGCATTGGTACAGTACAGAATGAGAATGTAGAGGCTTAGACACTGACCTTGAAGAAGTATGACTGCTTGACTTTGCTCAATACAATAGTTAATTGTTTAAGATGCTAATTGAAAGAAGAACATTGAATAATGCATTCAACCTTTTCTGACATTGTGGTTAAAATGGATGGGGACACACTCTGCTCTACACACTCACTCTGTTTCTATCTGAATGTTGAATATGCTGTTTCCACACATCACTTGGCATGCACATAGGCACACACATGTACACACGCACACACACACAGTTGTCATGACAGTTGAGACATGGTCTAAATAAAATACACATTAAGGCCATGTCTTAATGGAGACAGTAAATCAGATATTTTGATTATAACATTTGTTTTTTCAGGAATGGGAGAATTTGCTTATCTACTCAGAAGCAGAAAAACCCATCTGTCTACATCTGTTATGCCTAAGTGCTGAATCCTCAGAACTTAGAATACAAAAATTAAAACAATGTAACTCCAGACATCAATTATTTTTCAAAATATCTCTACAGATGACATCTGCCTATCTATTCTTGGCTCCAACCTGCGAGGGGTCATAGAACTAGACTACTATAAAAATAACTGTCCAATCAACATTGGATGAAGCTCTGATTTCAAGAAAACATTTTTCAGCCTTTTAAGGTCTACAAAAAGGTGGAGCAATGGCTAAAGCACTCAACTGTCAATTGAACGGTTGGCAGTTTGAACCCATCAACTCTATGGAAACCCTATAGGGAAGTTCTACTCCTCCTTTACGATCACTATGAGTCAGAACTCACTAGTCATCGGGTTTAGTTTTTGGAATGTCCACAAATGTCAAAAACCACAAATGTTTCTTTCATTTGCAAACATCCTGAAATTCAATTCTAATTTTATTACCTTGAGGTTCAAATTAATTTGTCAATCCTTATTAATAAATAAATGGGATAAACCAACATTGTTTTAGTTACACTTTGTGTATGTACCATTCTGTATTCTGCTGTGTGACAGTCCTTATTGTCTGATGCTATAGTAACATATGAGGAAGCTTCAAAAAATTTGTGGAAAATTTGAATTAAAAGGTAATAGAAATTTCCATGAATTTTTGAACCCCTCTTGTATATGGTAAACATACAATTTCACATTAACACATTTATCAAATTTTATAATAAAAATAAGATATGGGGGATCGTCTAGTAAGCTGGTGATCTAGACAGATTCCTTTAGCATTCTCTCTACAAATAAGACATCAGAGAAAGCATGTAGAGGAAAAAACTAGAGCCCTAGAAGGAAAGGGTGGTTGAGTGAGCCAAACACACCAGCCCAGGTGCAGTCCATGCACAGACAACGAGCAGGGAAGTCTTGGTGCCAGACAATCAGAAAGGGGAAGAGGAAAATCTCTATCGACCACACAAACCAATCATCTCAAGACCGTCATCACCAACACCTGATGGCAAGAGAAGTGGGGTCCTCTGTGGCTCACATAACCCCAAGTAAGGAGTGAATGATGCCAAATACACTACACTTAGTGGCTGGTTGTGCACCTCTGTGCATATCTTGGGGACTGCAAGTACAGTCTGAAGAAGGGGCGCTCTACGTAGAAATGCCACACAGCATGGGAGGCTACAGAAAGGGGAATTGAAGCATCCTAGGATCCCTCTGGCTCCCTGGTGTCTGGAGGGGCTACATTTATACATGCAGAGGCTTAGAACACTTGGGGTGCCCTGGGCATGATACTTCAATATACCACTCTTGAAGAAGGACAGAACAACTGAAAAATAAACAAAATAAATCAACACAATAAACTTGACCTGTTAAGACATATACAGAACACTCCACCAACAACAATCTCGTATAAATCCTTTTCCAGCACACATGGAACATTCTCCAAAATAGACTATATGTTAGGACAGAACGCAAGCTGTGGTAGATAGGTTTATTGTGCCAACCAGGCCAATAAATACATTTGGGGTTAATAAGGTTGCAGTTTAATTTAAGGGCAAAGAGATAAATGGCTTGGCGAGCCTCATCTTTCTGTCGCTTGCTCTTTGATGATCGGACCAGTGTGCGGCTACCTTCGCTAGTTCTCTGCCTCAACTTTTGAGCTACACTACCTGTGCGACACCCAACCTGTGAACTGTGTCACTATAGTTTGAGGTTCCTTCAAGACCTGCTTTGCCACACTGCTGGTGTACACATCACTTGAGCTGGGGACTGTCAGACCCTATCATCTGACTGACTATTGGTGACCTGCCCTGCTGTTTGCTGCCTGTGGCTGGACTGCCTGCATTGCTCTACAGAAGACTTTGCTGTCTGCTTCCTTGACTTGCACCCAGCAGCCCTCATGAGTTGAAGGACTGCTAGTGTATTAACTGTCTCACAGAAGTGAGTTGAACTGAGCCATTTGTACTGCTCTGTGGACTAATTTGTTGTTTATTTCTTATTTTGTATCTATCTATAGATCTATATCTATATATATAAAATCATAAGTGTCGTGGTTTTGTTTCTCTAGAGAACCCTGTAACACACAAGGCTTAATAAATTTTAAAACACTGAGATATTGCACACCATTTTCTCAGATCACAATACTATAAAACTAGAAACCAATAATAGGAAAATCAACAGGAAAAACTTAAATACATGGAAATTAAACAACACCTTGCTTAAAACTACTGGATAATTGGAAGAATAAGGAATATAATTTTTTAATTCCTTGAAATGAATGAGGAAGAAAACACAATATACCAAGACCTTTGAGACAGAGCAAAAAGACAGAGGGCAAGTTATACCAATGAATGCACACATTTTTTTAAAAAGACCTCAGATGAACATCTTCACCCAATATCTTCAACAATTAGGACAAGAGCAGTAAAATAAACCTTCCACTATCAGAGAAAAATAAATAATAAATATTGGAGCAGAAATAAGTGAACCATAAAATGGAAAAATAATGGAGTCAACAAGACAAGAAGTTGGTTCTTTGAAAGATTAGCAAAATTGACAAACCACTGGCAAACTTCACAAGGGAAAGGAATAAGATGTGAATATTTTGGATAAGAAATGAAATGGGTGACATCACAACAGAACCAACTGAAAATTTTTTAAAATAATACAATACTATGAAGGTCTTTTTGAAAATTGAAAATCTAGAAGAAACAGATGGATTTCTAGAGGCACACTACCTACCTAAATGAATACAGATTGATATTGAAAATCTCAACAGACCCATAACCAAAAAAAAAAAAAAATAGATGGGGTCATTAAAAGCTCCAAAAAAGTCCACCACCAAATTGTTTTACCAAGGAACTCTACCAAACATTCAGAAAAGAATTTACATTAATTCGACTCAAACTATCCCAAAATACAGAAAAAAACAATAAATTCCCCAATTCATTTTATAAATCAAGCATAATCCTAATGCCAAAAATAAGCATAGACATTATCAGAATAGAAAATCATAGACCAATATCTCTTATGAACGTAGATGTAAAATCTCTCAACAAAATCCTAGCCAATAGGATCCAACAGAATATCAAAACTAAATATGTCATGACCACATGGGATTCATACCAATTCAAAATTGGGCAGAGGACATGAACAGATATCTATCTATCTATCTATCTATCTATCTATCTATCTATCTATCTATCTATCATCTATCTAGTTCACCAAAGAAGACTTCTGTGATAGATAGGTTTATTGTGCCAACCTGGCCAATAAGAACATGTGAGATTAATCAGGTCACAATTTGATTGGAGGGCAAAGAGATAAATGGCTCAGCAAGCCCTTCACTCTCTTGCTCTCTAGTGATTAGACCAGCATGTGGCTGCTTTAATTAGTTTTCTGCCTCAACTTGTAAGCTACATTACCTGTGGGACGGCCAACCCATGGATCATGTACCTAGAGTTTGAGGTTCCTTTGAGACCTGCTTCACCACTGCTGCTGGTGTGTTGATTGCCTGAGCTTGAGGCTGGTGGATCCTGTCTTCTTGCATTACTTGAGTTCAATGTCCTATCTGGGCCTGCTTCCCTAAGCACCTGAGCTGCTGACTATTGATGACCCACCCTGCTGTTTGCTGCCTGAGGACAGACTTTGCCTGCATTGCCCAAGGGATGGCTCAGCTGTCTGCTTCCTTGACCTTGGACCTGGCAGCCCTCCAGAGTTGAAGGACTTCCATTATATTAACTGTTCCACAAAAGTAAGTTGAACTGAGCCCTCTGTACAGCTGTGTGGACTAATTAGTTGTTATATTCCTTTGTGCTGTATAAATCTATCCTTATATAATATATATAAAGTGTCCTGGTTTTGTTTCTCTAGAGAACCCTGCCTAACTCAAAATTCTAAGCACCCAAAAAATATATGAAGAAATACTCACAATCACTAAGCATTTGAGAGATGCAAATCAAAACAACAATGACAAGACCCCTCACCCTGGCAATTATAGCAAAGATTAAAAATACAGAAAATAGCAAATTCTGGTGAGGATGAAGAGAAAATGGAATCCTTACACTCTGTTGGTGAGGTTGTAAAATATTACAACCACTGAGGAAAATGATATGGTACTTTCTCAAACAATTGGGAATAGAAATCCCATATGGCCCAGTACTTGATGTGTACCCTAATGAAATAAAGAACATAGCACAAACCAATAAATGCACACCAATGTTCATCACACACTATTCACAATAGCAAGAAGACGAAAACAACCTAAATTCCTACAGGTGGAAGAAGGGATAGATAAACTTTGGTACATACCCACAATGGAATTCTGTGCATCATTAAAGAATAAGGATGGAACTGTGAAACACCTCACGCTACAAATGGATTTGGAGAAGATTATGCTTAGTGAAGTTAGTTAATCACAAAAGGACAAACATTGTATGAGACCACTGTTACATATATACTTTAATTAAAAGGTTTTCATACCAAAAGAACTTGATGTTGACGGTTACCAGGGGCGAACGGGGAAGGGAGAGAAGAGAAAGTAGTAGGCTACAATGCAGACAAGTGTTCATTTGGGTGAATATGGGGAAGATAAGCTCCTACTAGAGGAAGACAGACAGAAACAGTGAGGCAGGAAACACGGCCAAGCACTGGGAGATTTGACATCATTGAATGATGCTCTGATAGGTGAATTCCCACCTAATTCACAATCAGAATTTAAAATAAATAAACAAACAGAACGGGTAATATAAAAGGTTAAAGATTCAGCATCACAGAAGACCTTAACTGGAACCCAGGACAGAGAAACCCCTAGGGACCAATAATAAGAGCAGCGATACCAGGAGGGTAAGGGGAAGAAGGGGGAGAAAGAGGGAACTGATCACAATGATCTACATATAACCCTCTCCCTGGGGGACAGATAACAGAAAAGTGGGTGAAGAGAGACTTCAGTCAGTGTAAGACATGAAAAAAGAATAATTTATAAATTATCAAGGGTTCGGGAAGGAGGGTGGAAATGAGGAAATGAGGAGCTGATACCAAGGGCTCAAGTAGAAAGAAAATGTTTTGAAAATGATGGCAACAACAAATATACAAACATGCTTGACACAATGGATGCATGGATGTGTTGTGATAAGAGCTGTATGAGACCCCGATAAAAGGATTTTAGAAAACCAAAAAAGGCCTTGCCTGGAATACAAGTTAATCAGCACTTCCATGAAACAGAGCTAAGCAGAGCCTTGGTGACAATCCAGTCTTACTGACTGTGAGATCTTTTTTTAAAAAACTGTGAACAAACTTTACTTAGAATTTAGTCAAGGATTATTTCTTTCATTAGAGATTATATGATGGCCCTCACCCACATTTCTATGTAATGAGCTTACCCTTGGGAAACGAAAGAAAATCCTTTAAATCTGGGGATTATAAAAAGTCAGCATCTAGTGCCCTATATTTACCCACTAACTGTGAGATCTGATCCATCATCTTTTGCTGGGAGCGTATTTGGGTCGAACACTAACGCACTGATTTTGGATTAGCGCTTCAGGGAAGAATAATCCCACCAGAGATAAGAGTGAAAGGCAAAGCAATGCGGCTTCACTGCATCTCCATACGTGATGCCCTTGCCGTCAAGCCCATTCTGTTCATCACAGCCCTAGAGGCAGAGCAGAGCGGCCCGAGAAGATGTCCACGGCTATGGTCTTGCCAGAAGCAGACTGACGCATCTTTCTCCCCAAGAACACAATGGTGGGTTCAAACCACCATCCTTCTGGTTAGCAATCCAGCACTTCATCACTGAGCCAACAGGATTCCTTGCCATACATGATCCAAAACTGAACTTACTGCCATCAAGTTGATTCTGATTCACAGCAAGCTTGGGTGACAGAGTAGAATTGTCCCTGTGAGTTTCCAAGACTAACTCTTCACGGGAACAGAAAGCCTCAACTTTCTTCTAAGGAGCACCTAGTAGATTTGAACTGCCAGCTTTGTGGTTAGTGGCTTACTATATAACCAACTACGTGACCAGAGCTCAAATGTAGTATTTCCCAGGAGTCAGTAAAATTGCATAAATGAAGGATAAATGTCAATATAAATAATGTAGTATTTGCTTTCTGCAAATTCTCAAATTAGAATATAACTTCTGGATGAGAAAGGCAGACAACTGCCCCAGAGGGTTTCAAGGCTGTGATCCATTGGACCAGATTACCAGGCCTTTCTCCCGGGTGGGTTCAAACTTCCCACCTGTTGACCTGTTGGTTAGCAACCAAGAGCTCAATGATGATGACATCAGGGATCCCTATATAGGTATCACCCAAACCCAAACAAAATCCATTACCAACAAGTCACTTCTAACTCATAGTGACCCTATAGGACAGAGTAAAACTGCTCTATAGAGATTCCTAAACTAAATCTTTATGAGAACATACAGCCTTATCTTTCTCCCATGAAGTGGCAGATGAGTTTGAACTGTCAACCCTTAAGGCACTGGGCTACTAGGGCTTTTATAGCCATCACCCACTGCCACTGAATCAATTCCAACTCATTGCAACCCTATAAGGCAGAATAGGACTGGAATAGGACTCGGAAACCTAGGGTTTCCAAGGGTATGAATCTTTATAAGAGTAGAATGCTCTAGTCAGAATAGACTAGAAAAACAAATTCATAGACACTCATATGTGTATAAGAAAGAACTTTATATACGAGAGCAATTGAATATTAAGAAAACATCCTAGCCCAGTCCAGATCAAGTCCATAAGTCTGATATTAGCCTATGTCCAATACCAATCTATAAAGTCCTCTTCAGACTCACGAAATACTTGCAATGATGCCAAATGCAGGGAGATCACAGGCCAGTGGGTGGAGAGCCTTGTGGATCCAGCAGCAGTAGAAGCATCTCAGCGCTGGTGTGTGTCTCCATGTGGCTCCTCAGCTCCAGGGCTCTGGTTGCATCAGCATAAGTCTATCAGGCTCGTCATCATCAGTAATGTCTCACAGGGAGTGAGCATGTGTCCCGCCTCCAGCGTGCTATTTATCTCCCTAGCGCCTCCAAATGAGGTCATTAAGCTGTGACCTGATTGACAGACTAAACTCCACCTCTTCACTCTAGAGTCTCAAATTGACAACAGACGATGTAATGACCACAAATGCCTCCTCTTTCTCCCTTGGAGCAGCAGGTGAGTTGGAACTGCTGGTCTGTGGTTAGCAGGCCACACACCCCCACCCCCACCCCTGTGCAGGTATTTCCTACCCCACCAGTGCTCTTCCATAGTCACCACTACTCAACTCTCAGCTCACTGCCATAGAGTGGATGCTGACTCCTAGCGACCCTCTAGGGCAGAAACGGACTGCCCCTCTGGGTTTCTGAGAGTATATATCTTTATGAGAGTCGAAAGCCTGGTTTTTCTCCTGTGGAGCACCTACCTGGTGGTTTAGAACTGCTGACTTTGCAGTTAGCAGGCCTTTGCATAACCCCACTATGCTGCCAGGGCTCCATCCCACTGGCCTATAATTTCTGTCAAAGAGGGTTGGAACAAGGCTCCTTCAGGAAGTCCACCACCTGACTCCAGGTACTAGGCTCTAGAAAGCTGGGTGAAGTCCACAGTGCTGCTATAAGGGGCAGGGAGGGAGGAAAAAGTTTAATCAAGCAAAATGACTGGTAAGACCTGATTAAGCAAGGACACCTCCTAGATCAGCACAATTTTCTTTTTTTTGGAAGCTCTAAGAAACCTGAGCCAGGGAAAGTAGAAAGTGACGGGCCAGTTAATTGTTTTAGAGTAGATCCCTATTTGTTTGTGCATGTTTGGTTGGTGCTGTTTGGGTTTTGCTGTGCACTGCTGTGGATTGGATTAATATCTTCAAAGCTGGAGCAGCCTGATCGATGGGCCCTCCTCCTCCTCTAACACCTGGACAGTTAGGTGTTCCAGGAGGAGGGCCCATCTCAGTCCATCAAGTGACTGGGTTTATGGAACAAGATATTGACATGGATAGACAGTTGGGCAAAGCTGATTGAGGGAAGTGCCAAGTCGAGGCTAATTTGCTGGCCGGTTTCCTGCCCTGCTCACAGCTTCCATCTTTGATTTCTTGGCTGTTAGTGGTGCTTCCAGTCCCTCAGAAAAGTTCCTTGAAGACTAGTGTCTCTTTGCTCAGGCTTCTCTGCCTCTTTCTCCCCCTAGAGGAGACTCTCTATTACTGACATAGCATGGCTTTGAGCCTGTCTTTACATTCTACGCCTCCATTTCTCCACCTATCCAACAGAAAAAGTGCCTTGTGCCCCAGTTTGGGACTAAGCTTTTGAGTGCCTGCAGGAAACTGCTCTTGTACAAAGCATTTCAGTGCTCCAGTGTCACTGTTTACAGCTTCGATTTATGGGGTTTTCTCTGAACTTTCTGAACTTACCCCTAGGCAAGGCGACCTTGGTTCTGTCTGTTGGCTGAGGTGGCCATGGTTGCGCCCCACCCCCCTGTGTTGAGAACAGGAAAAGCTACCCAGCTCATTTACTTCTGATTTTAAAATCTATTCCCTGAGATGAAAAAGTCGACCTTTTCTAAAGCAATTTCCTGCTGGCTTGCTAAACTGTATGCCTTTTAGCTGTAAGAAACTGATTTTTGTTTAAAATAATAATAAAGTGAGGGGTGGGGGGTAATTAAACCAAATCAAATCAACCTATTTTATTATCGGTGTGCCCATGTGCCAAGCTCACTGCCACCGTCCTCAACCGCCTGCATTTCTTCTTCAGTTCTAGACAGTGTTTATTTTCTCCCTCCCTCCAGCCACACACAAATTACATAATACTGCAATCATCCATCTTTCCACCTTTTGAGAGAAAATACCAACTCGAATTATGTTCATCGATCCGAGAAAGGCAGTGGGTTGCACCCAGGTAACTCTGCGTGTGGCAAGGCCCGCTTCTCATAGGCCATGAGCAACTCGCTGCCCCTGTTTGTTCATGTATGAATTAAAATGTTGAATTATCCTCAAGGAAAAGGACACTCAGGGCCCATCTGCACATGTGCAGGATCAACTGTCATCGCACTCTCGATTGTCCTGTCATCCATACATAGTAACTAGGGCACCGGTATTGTTTGCCATAATAGATTTGCACCACCCCATGCTCATTCCCTCACCCAGGCTCCCCTGGGCCCAGTGTTGAAAAGGGGTCAGGGGTGCCGTCAGGGGCCAGGAAACAAGGGGGGATGGTTAATTGGAGGGAAGGAAGCTGTGCCAGCAACCTTGTTGGCCCTGGGCTTTACTGACCTCACACTTTGGTCCAGTTGATGGATGCCTTCCCTAACTGGAGACACTGTTATGGGAGCCGGCCCTTCTCAGAGGAGGCAGCAGCCCAGATCTTGCCGTGCAGGGGTTTGCAATTTAGTTGCTGTTGGCAGTGGCAGCATTGTCAGTTCGGAGAGCAGAGCGGCCATGGGGGTCTTTGCAGTTTGCTGGGGCCTTTTGTTCCCAAGAGGAAGAAGCTATTACCTATTCCACAGGGATCTTTTTCGTTCTTTCTTGTGTTTCCTACACTGGAGGTGCTGTAAACTTTTACCCAACCTTCCTCTAGTGTTGGGCATTAAGATCTAAAATTATTTAAATCTTTAAACTGTTGAAGAAGCAAGCCAACTAAGATCTCCACTCTGTCTACAGGCTAAAAGCAATCAAGAGATTTCCTGGGCATAGTTAGTGCTCAGTTTGCTTGCAGGAAGCTTGGGACCCCTGGAGGGATAAAGGATGAATATTTATTGCAGTCTAATAATAGT
>NW_022103922.1:31035848-31063886 GCF_000313985.2 Echinops telfairi
TGCTATAGCCAGGGAAATGTTTAAAAGCTAACGTGGGGGTGGGGGGATTTTAAAAATAAATGATTTTTTTAAAAAGCTAACATGGGACGTTTACAGCCTGTCTCAGCTTCAAAGACAACACCGTTTCATTTCAGATCGATTGGGAAAGTTTTTCATCCACCAAAAGAAAGACAGTACCCCCCTCCATTTCTCCAGATCAACAGGCATTTCTACAGGCAAGGTTAAGACCCTCAAGGCTTACAAAAACAAACCACTCAGATCAGCTTGATTCTTCATTCTTGCATCCTCTTTGAGAATAAAATGAAAATTTGAGGTCCTATCCCAGAAAGTGTTTATATACCCAGTCTTGAATACTATTGCAGGGATTCGTGAATCACCTGAGTCCTATACTGGCCACCAGAGTCAGATATTCAGTGAGCAGACTAAAGAACCAACAATGACAGCCTCGGGGACATCAAGATTAAGCGGTGAAGAAGCATTGAAGGAGATTGTGAAATCATCAGAATGGAGATGGCTGAGGGTTTCCTCATCCAAGGCAATTCTCCGACTCCTCAGTCATCATTGGGTCATTAAATATCAATGGAAATGCAGCAAAATAAGAAAGTTGGATCGACCCAAACTCTCCTCTAGGGACTGACTGCATATGACTGGAATGGCGCATTGAGATACCTCCCTTAAGAAGGGGAGTGAGAAGGACAGGCTCCGAAATCAAAGATAGTCCCTAAACTGTCCTCCACACAAACTACTGCGTGTTTGCTTTGCTGAGTGGAGTTTGATGTTTGGGGCAACTTGGAGTGGAAAAGGGGCACCGGGTAAACATGGGAGGCTTCTCTGCCTTAGTGTAAACCTACATAGTTCATGCTCAGCCCCGCCCCATCATCACTACCATCACCATCAGAGTTATCATTATGCTTGACAGTTCATTCTAGGCTCTGCTCTAAGTAGCCCTGGTGGTGTATGCTTACACATTGGACTGCTAACTGTAAGGTCAACAGTTTGAAACTACCAACCCCTTCTCAGGAGAAAGGTGGGACTTGCTACTTCGGGAAAAAGTTAATGTCTCCCAAACACACAGGGGCTTTTCCACCGTGTCCTGTAGGTTTGCTCTAAGCCGGCATCAACCCAATGGCAGTGAGTTTGTTTGGAGCTTTTTCTTCATCGACCTGCTTTACATTGACTAACTCACTGCACCCTCACACCCACGTGATTATGTCAAGCCTGTGGTCCCCGTTTTGCAGATAAGGTCGAGTAGGGCTTAAACACAGAGTCTAAATCCAGAGCCTTCTTTCTTAGCCGTGGTGGGACACTGCCGGTGTTCAAATGCCAGTGTTTTGGAGGAACAGATATTTTTGGTCAGCCCAGGATGCCCATATGCCTTGATTTGAACCCATCTGTTTTAGTCCTTCTTTGAGTCACAGAAGCTGGAATGAGAAACAAAAGAGTAGAGTGTCCTAGAAACCAAGAGACAAAAGGGCGAGTCTAGCCAACTACTCAAAGCTTGTAGTGCTGTCACTGAGGGCAGGGACTGAAAAGTCACCCACGGCGTGTCATGCCTGGCCTGTGTGAGGGCAGTGCCAGCAGAGTGAGGAGGGTCAAGACAGACTGCGAGGAGTTGAGGAGTGAATGAAAAGTAAAGAGGAATCCTTGAAGCTATACTACCTTTTCCAGAATGTCTTTGAGCAACAGAGGCAAATACGGTTATATACACAGTCCTATAATAATGCTTCCTAGACATCAGAAATGATCCCACAGCACTGAGTTTAGTTGGTTTTCTGAGGTTGGCAAACTTTAGAGACAGAAGAGCCAGTCTTGTCCCTCACAATAATTTAAAGATCATCTGAGATCCTTGAATATATTTTCACAAATAAGTGAAATCGCCATTATCTGAATCATATCCTTTAAACAAAACTATGATCATTTTATTTTCATTTTCACTTTTTCTTCAGAGCCACATGCACATACCACAAGAACTGCATTTGGCTCAAGAGTTTGCAGCCTCTGGTTTAGATAAGAGTGGCAACAGGCTTGGAGGAAGAGTGGGAGTATGCCCACGAATATACACAGACTTAACAGCGGCTGTTTGTATATGTGTATTGACCTGCACTGAAAATATATCTTTGAATGGGGTGGAGGATACAGGTGACATTATGGAAACTTCTCAGACATAACCAAATACCCTGAGGGAACGAGTTACTGGGCCTAGAGGATAGGGACCAAGATCTCAGAGAATACCAAAGTCAATCAACATAACGCAGTTCCCATGTTCCACATGTGTTGACAATGTTCTACATCCTACTTTGGTGTGTAGCAACTGGGCTCTTACAAGCTCCTGGGCTGCCATCTAAAGTGCAACCATAGGAGTCCCCTCAAAAGACACGTGGAAACAATTAGTCCAATGCACTAACGGGCCATGTGAACATCAGACTATGACCCTAAGACTAGAACCAGACGGTGCCAGCTACCACCACCCACTGCTCTGAAAAAGGATTACAACAGCGGTTCTGAGCCTGTGGGCCACGGCCCCTTTTGGGGTCGAATGACCCTTTCACAGGGGTCGGCCGATTCATAACAGGAGCAAAACTACAGTTATGAAGTAGCAACAAAAATAATTTTATGGTTGGGAGATCACCACAACATGAGGAACTGTATTAAAGGGTCACGGCATTAGGAAGGTTGAGAACCATTGCATTAGAAGGTATATCAGATAGATGCTGGTAGAATGCCCCAAACTTATGGTCCTTAGTCCCCCGTCAAGTCTAGAACTGAACTCACCCCTATGTGAAAACAATGAACTATTCAAGCTTGAAAGAGTAGCAATAACCCAAGGACAAAGTTCAGATAAGGAAAAGAAGAGATAAGAATAGGAGATGAGCCAGTCAGGGTGCGATGTAGCAACAATGAAAAATACAACTTTCCTCTAGTTCCTAAATGCTTCCTCCCTCCCCCCAGTATCATGATCTGAATTCTACCTTGCAAGTCTGGCTAGACCAGAGGATGTACACTGGTACAGACAGGAACTGGAAACACAGGGAATCCAGGGCGGATGATCCCTTCAGGACCAGTGGTGAGTGGCAATTCTGGGAGTGTAGAGGGAGAGTGGGTTGGAAAGAGGGAACCGATTACAAGGATCTATCTATATGTGACCTCCTCCCTGGAGGACGGACAACAGAAAAGTGGGTGAAGGGAGACGTTGGACGGGGCAAGATATGACAAAATAATAATTTATAAATTATCAAGGGCTCATGAGGGAGGGGGCAGGGGGGAGGGAGGGGAAAAAATGAAGACCTAATGCCAGGGGCTTAAGTGGAAAGGAAATGTTTTGAGAATGATGAGGGAAATGAATGTACAAATGTGCTTTACACAATTGATGTATGTATGGATTGTGATAAGAGTTGTATGAGCCCCTAATAAAACGATTAAAAAAAAAGAATAGGAGACATAGGGAGGAAATCAGATAAATGGTGGTACGTTGAGAGAACTGCAATGGATGAGTTGAAACAAAATATGTATGAATTGTTGCAGGTAAAACTGATGATCTGCTCTGTAAACCTTCACTGATTCATAATAAAAAGATTTTGAAGTTGGGCGGGGGGAGATATTTAAGCAAGAAGGGAGATAATAAACGTTCTTTAGGATGAACGATAACAAATCCAAAAGCCACTGCTGTCAAGTTGATTCCAATTTACATGACCCTGTTGGACAGTGCAGGACGGCCCCATAGGCTCCCCAAGGGGCAAATCTTCATGGAAGCAGACTGCCACATATTTCTCCCAAGGGGCAGCTAGAGGGCTCCTCAACCCACTGACATTGTGATTAACATCCAAGGGTTTTAGCCACTGTGCCAAAGGGTTTCTTGCTTCATGATGAAGAAAATCAAATTAAGAAACCCTTCCGCCTCATTTGTAGGAAGACTGGCATTTATGGAATTCCAAGTATGAACCAGATATAAGTTCCTTCGATTGATTATCTCGGTTAATTGTCACACGAACTTTGAGTCAGTTGTTACCTAGTGACTAGTTGCTAGTGCTGCCATCGGAAAAGCTATCACACATGAATAGCCTCACAGAGTAGACATTTATTTTCTCATCATTCAAGAGGCTACAAGTTCAAATTCAGCCTGTGGCTCCAGGGAAGGTCCTTCTTTGTCTATTTCAACTTCTAGTAGAACCAGTCGATCAAGCTTCCTGGACTTGTGGGGGCCTCTGCCACATGTATCTGTCTTCATATGGTGCCTTCCCTCTTTTCTGTCTCAAGCATCTATTCTACTCCTTTTATAAATCGTAAACGATTAAGTTTAGTCTCCAGCCCACCTGGTATGATCTCAATAACTTAAAGAAAAACAGGATCGTATTTACAGGAATGAGGGTTAGCATTTCAACACGTGTTCTGGTGGGGCACAATTCAATCCCCAACACCTTGTTAAGTTTACTTCCTTCATTTAGCAGATGAAAAGACAGAGGCTCAAAGAGATTGAGTTACACAGTCAAGAAAGTGACAGAAGCCAACTCTAAACTGAGGACCTTCTACCCTTAAGTTCTTGAAGGTAAAGACAACTGTCTATATTTGTCAACAGGAGTGAGGGAGCAAGAGCTAGAGGAAAGGCTTGAGGTCGATGGAGAGAGGAAGTAATTAACGGCATAAGGTCCTTCCGTTGTTTCCTCTCCATTGAGTCTTTGGGTTATAAACAGGCTAACACGCCTCATATATTTAGTAAAAAGCCCTTGGCTTCTTCCAGCAACAGCCCATTTTTCGACTCCTCTTCACAGCAAAACTCCTTGAAATCGTTGCCCATGCTTGCTGACTCTGCTGCCTCACCTCCCATTCTCTTCTGAACCCACTCCAAAGCAGGCGCTCCTCCTCCGCACTCCCGGAGCAGGCAGTGAGAACCTCTGCAGTTCCCTAGCCTACACTGGGACTTAGGAATCAGCATTCAACCTGGCTTTGATCACCCTTTCCTATGGAAGTACTTTCTTGCTTGGCTTCCCAGTGCCACCTAATCTTAATTCCCATTGCTCCTTCTTGGCCTTTTGTTGGCTGGTCCTTGCCAGCCTGACCTCAAAAATCGGGACGCCACAGAGCTCGGGGTGCAGATCTCTTCCCTTCTCCATCCGTACTCAGTACACATTACTGTATTCACGTCATCGCGTTGTTTAAATACCTCATCTAAATACTACTTACTCTCAAGTATTTATATCCTGGACTCACTGCCCTCCAGTCAATTATGGCTTATAGTGACCTATAGAACAGGGTAGAACTGCCCCTGTGGGTTTCCCAGACTCTAACGCTTTACCTGAGCAGAACGCCTCATCTTCCTCCCACGGAGCAGCTCGTGGTTTCAAACTGCTGACCTTGTGGTTAGCAGCCCGACTCATTACTCACTATACCATCAAGGCTCGAAGCTCTCCCCACACTCCAAGTTTCTATACCCAACTACCGATTTGCCATATTCCGATAGCCAGGACATTCCTTTTAAAACAGAAGTCAGGTAATGCTATTCCTTGGTTCAAACTCTTCTCACGTCATTCATAATAAAATCGACAGCCCTTACCAAAACATTCAAAACCATTCTAAGGTTGTCCCTGCTACATTTTCTACATTATCTTCTACTTCTCTCCTCCACTATTTTCCTTATTATCCTTCAAATTCACTAAATATGTGTCTATGTTGTTCCCAGATGTCCCTCACTTCGATCAAGTTGTGCTCACACCATAGAAAATAGCAACCCGGTCATCTCATCCTCATACTGCTTGTTTTTTCTTCTGGCCTTGATCACCACTTGACCCAGCTGCATCTCTATGTTCTCTATCACCTTCCACTGGGCTGTAAGCTCTTCAAGGACAGTGGTCCTGTGCAGTGCTCCATTACCTACCTAGCACGTACGAGAGTCTCTCTTGTTTCACATATGGATTCTTCGTAAGTAGTTGTTGAGTGTCTAACTCAACAAAGAGAGACAGAAAGGTAGGATCCAGAACCCCAGGGTAGAGGTGGGTCTTGGAAAGCAGAAAGCATTGCTCTTCTGAGAGAAGAAGAAATAAGTTAAGAATGGGCCCCTGTTTGGTGCGTTTCATGATCACTACAAGTGGGGATAGTTGATCCATGTCATACTCTAGAGACACTCACTGGGTGGGGGTGGGGGGGGTAGGGGTGCAATGTTAACCTAGGAATGTTCCGAGGCGATTAAAAAGAAATGTAAAGAAAGCCGTACAGGTTAGAATGGCCATTATGGCTATTAGGGATAAAGGAAAAAGATTGCCAAACAGTGTAGGTGAGGTGGCCCAGGTATTTCCAGGTCAGGGGCTAGAACTCTACATCTAGGTCTCAAGATAGATGGAGGATTGTCTGTCACAGTGGATGGTTGTCACTGGCATGTAGGTAGATGATGAAGAAGCCCAGTAGCAGGAAATACATTAAAGAAGGTTTAGAACTATAAGAGGATGCCAAGGAGAGACACAGGGACCTTTCAAACAACTGCTAAGATGGATGTGCAGGACGCAAACTGAATCGTGAGAAGGTGAACCAGCAGAGTGGGAGTGGGGAAATCCAGGGAGGAAAGTTTCATGGGTGGGGATGGGGGGTAGAGGGGGCAGCAGTATCAAATGCTGACCATACAGAAGTCAAACAGAAAAGCCAATTATTTTGGTTAGATATGAACTAATTAAAAAAACTATCATGGATTTGACAATTACCTTGTTACTTGATGTTTACGGATTCCACTCCCATTAAAGCAATGTTTAGCTGACTTGTTAAACTGCTAGTCAGTAATTTTCCAAACTAGCTGCACATTAGATTCCACCAGTGAGCTTAAAAAAAAAAAAAAGCCAATGTCTGAATCTTTCCCTGAATAACAATAGCAGAATATTTGAGGGGAAGATCCCAGGCATGAGTTTTCTCTTAAAGTCCCCAGGAGGTTAGGGTGCAGCCAGAATTGAGAACAGCAGTACTAGAAGCAGCTGAGCTCTCTACAACTCCCCAGGGGGAGCTTCTGAATCTGGCAAATACAGAGCAATCCTTGCCTACCCACCAGGAGCATAAACCAGTACAAAGGAAAGAAAAGGTTGACCCTTGGGGTGATGGTGCCACCTTGTTGAAATGCTAGTAGACCTTGCTTAGACACCTAAGCCTTGGGATGTGATGGTCACCCTCTCTGGCCTAACTTGCTCCCTTGATTAGGAAAATCCTTAAAACAATGATCCTGGTCTAGTCACTTAATAAAAATGAGATAAAGACTCTCTATTGAATTCTCCATTTCTACCAAGCATTTGCTAAGAGTGTATGTGCACTACTTCATAGAATATAAATGACACTTCTATAAAATAAGTTATTTTAATCCCATTTTACGTGATTGAGAAACTGATGCTCATAAAATGACCTGCCCAATGATCATGCTGTTAGAAAAAGACAGATCTGGGACACAAATGTAGTTCTGGCTCAGCCCAGAGCCCAAGTTTGGAACCATATCCGTGCCAGACCTGCTCCACTTCACTGCTAGCTAGGGTTGGAATCCCCTAATTGCCCAAGGGCCTCCCAATGAAGCAGCCGAGAAAGGGCCCTCTCCCAAGCCCACCTTCACATGGTCCCGGCATTCCTTGCAAGATTCACACACGGCTGCCCCAAATCCAGTACAGACATTAAATCCTTTCCTTGGCATTACAAATAGACATTTGTCATCCACTTGAGATTTTGACCCATGACAATTTGTGTTAAAAGAACTCAGAAGTACTAACATCCTGACGCAAATGAGAAGTGACTCTTTAAACTCCATGCAAGTAGAAGATAGGGTTATAAAACAAAGATGTAAAATTATAATTGCCATGACTGCAGCAATTAGCTCTCAGAAAAAGCATTTCAGAGAAACAAGTTAAACAGGAATACATGAACTAACCCAATCAGCCTTTCTTATTAACAGCATATGTAGCTCAGTAAGTCATTACTTGCCATAGAGCAGGCCGTGGGGTTTTCTGTTTGTTTTCTTATGCATTCAGTTCTGGGTCCCTTCTGCCACAAGTGCTTCCAGGTGTTTGCTGTTCTTCTCCATCTAGCATCCTTCACAAAGAGGAATCACTGCATGGGAACACTTTGCTCCCTGTGTATTAATCTCTGATGCTGAAAGCTCCTAGGAAGTAGGACGACTGCCTTAGGGGACTCTTGGACATGCGATTATCATTCCCATAGGATATGTAATAACCCAGCTAGCATAGACCGCTGAGTGAACCTTGTCTTCAATACTCTGGTAAGTCCATACCTGAACAGGTAGTTCACCATACACTTACGTGCAGTTAGTGAAGACTGGGAGTCACTCAAACTTATCAAAAACATCATGTCCACAGGACCAACTACGAGTTAATCTTGCGTGAAAACTTCTTTACTTGTTCAAATGCGGGTCTTTGGGATGAGTTGCTTTTCCTGAACCTCCCAATCAAGTTCAGCGATCAAAAGCAATAACTGGGCACTGATGTATTGCTATTTTGAATATAATTGCAGAACTGAACAATATGAGAACCACCTGCTCCAGGGTTTTCTGTATGTTTTAATCTTAGTCCTGTCAGCCAGGAAGATTTGGTTCAGTTGTACTCTCAGTAGCTTGAGCTATTAAAACAATATGTATAATGTTCATTTCACAAATATAAAAATTGGTTGTAAAGTACAATGTTGCCTTTTTAGATCACATGCAATGTATGCTATTCTTGAGGGCTGTGATGATTAATTTTATCATGGATAAACTGTGGGTCCTGATGATTTGTTTAGATTTTAATCTAGATGTTGCTGTGATGGTATTTTGTGGATCAGAGTAACTTTTACAGTGAGGTGGCTGTACGTAAAGGAGCTTACCCTTGGGTGGGCCTTACCCAAGCAGTTGAAGACCTAAATAGCAAAACCTGGGGTTTCCCAGAGCAGAAGAAACCTTGCCTGAGCTTCAAGCCTGTTAGCCTGCTCTACAAATGTTAGATTCAGGACGGCAACATCAACCCTTGATTAAGCACCCAACCTGCTGGGCTACCCTACAGTTTTTACACCTCCAGGGCCTATTCCTTTTTTAAAAATATAGTATACATGGTGTACAACTTGTAATGTATCCTAGTTATGATGAACTACACTTATGGCAGCCTGGGTTGTTTGTTGTTGTTGTTTTTCATTTGTTTGTGCATCTTTTCATTATAAACTACCAACCATGTTACAGCACATAATTTGCTGATGTCATCATATCTGTGAATGTATATGTTATATTTCCAACTGCCAAAGACAAATAAAGATGGGATCTATAAAGATATTGATGATGATGATGATAATGAAAAAAAGATATTCAGCTTATATTAGAGCTGACGTACAATGAGTCATCAGAACAGAACCCCATTGTAAGTCGGGGACTCCCTGTACGTCTAACTGTATGCCCTATTGGTTCCGCTGCTCTGGAGAATGCTGACTGACACAGGGACAGTCCTCAATTCTGACCTGCTTCCAGTATCTGCTCCCATGGCCTCAGGGATACAATACCCCTTTTCTATGTTAAAGGTAAGGGAACTAAGATCCGGAGAAGCTACTGTAGAGGTCTGGGGAATTCAAGCTCAAAAAGGCAACTAACACTCCAACTGGATCCAGATCAAAGGCTCTTCAACATGTGACAAAATGGCTGGTTCTTTCCACTCCACGACTTTACCTAATTCTTTCAATATCACAGTTCTGATTTTGTGTTTTAATAAATTAATTTCAATCAATTACAAAAATTATCATAAATGCATGTGCTTGTCTAAGTCCCAAAGTGATGGGTATCATGGCACGACCGTTATAGCTTGGTCAGGCATGCCACATAAAGATGCTTCTCTTGTCTTCCTCATTACACACGTCACTGCATCATCTTGTTTAGGCCCCTGTATCAGAACCCTCCCACTGCCCCTCACTCTGCTTTCTCTCTTTAGCGTTCACCCAGAAGATGCCATCGCCATCCATTGCAACATTAAATTCCTATAACGATGATCCTCAAATTTCTGGTTACATTGGAGCCTCTCTAGCAAGCTCCTGACACATACCTATCCAATTGTCTACTGGACTATCTCCATTTAGAAGTAGATTCTGAAAAGTCAGGGAAATGCCTTGACACTGTTACTCAAGGCAAGGGTGTCTCTTCTTCATGTTCCGAGACTTAAACATGAGCTCCTGATCAGCAGATGTGGTGGCATCAGAGTCAACATCCTCAGGCTCCTTTACTCCTCACCCTTTTCCTCCACACACTAAGAGGCCAAGACAAAGGTTCTTGGGCTTCCCTCTAATTGTTCCTGAAGAGGAAGACATAAGGAGTGCACTACAGGCAAGGAAAGAAATTAAGAAAATGGAAATAATTTATCATTATTCCAGTGCACCCAACTATTCCAGTGCAAACATATGATCTAGCCTTCCTAATGCCGCGACCCTTTCATACAGGTCCTCATGTGGTGGTCACCCCCAACCACAAAATTATTTTGGTTGCTACTTCATAACTGTAATTTTGCTACTTTTATGAATTGTCATGTAAACATCTGATATGTAGGATGTATTTTCAGTGTTACGAATTGAACATAATTAAAGTATAGTGATTAATCACAAAAGCAATATGTAATCATATATTGTGAAATATTTATTTCTAATGAAAAATAAATGAAATTTTGTCTTGAAGCATGGTGTAGCGTGGGTAACAGTCTTCACGCCAGGTAATCATATGTGGGCATATCTGTATGTGGGTAGATCCACCTGGAGATGGATAGAGGAGCTGTGTCTCTGTTCCTAAGACCATTGGATTTATGTGTTTTCCAATGGTCTTAGGTGACCCCTGTGAAAGGGTCATTCGACCCCCAAGGGGTCGTGACCCACAGGTTAAGAACCACTACTCTATCCCCTATGTTAGTCTGGGTTGACTAGAAAAACAAATTCATAGACTCTCATATGTGTCTAAGAAAGCTTTGTATAAAGCAGTGGTTCTCAACCTTCCTAATGCTGCGACCCTTTAATACAGTTCCTCATGTTATGGTAACCCCCAAATCATAAAATTATTTTTGCTGCTACTTCATAACTGTAATTTTTCTACTGTTATGAATCAGGCAACCTTGTGAAAGGGTCATTCGACCCCCAAAGGGATCACGACCCACAGGTAGTGAACCGCTCATATTAAGAGTAATTGTACATTAAGAAAACATCCCAGCCTGGTCCAGATCAAGTCCCTAAGTCCGATATTAGCTCATGTTCAATACCAATCTATAAATTCCTCTTCAGACTCACGTAACACATGCAATGACGCGAATGCAGGAAGATCACAGGCCTGTGGGTGGGAAGTCTTGTGGATCCAGTGGTGTTGTAAGCATCTCAGCACTGGCAGGGATCTCCACGTGGCTCCTCCAGCTCAGGCCACAATGTGTCTTATCAGCGGCAATGTCTGCCAGAGAGTGAGCTTACATCCTGCCTCCAGCAAGCTATTTATGTCCTTAGCACCTCCAAATGAGGTCATCAAACTGCGACCTGATTGAGGTCGTTAGTTTATTGTGCCAACCTGGCCGATAAACACATGTGGGGTTAATTGAAGGGCAGAGGGATAAATGGCTCAGTAAGCCTCACCTTTCTAGTTCTCGGGTCTCTTGCTTTCTGATGGTCGGATCAGGGTGCAGCTGCATTAGCCAGTTCCCTCCTTCAGCTGAGCCAGTTCCCTCACTTCCTGCAAGACACTCCTGAGGAGAAGCCACATGGACCTGCCCCGATGCAGCCCTGGGTGCAGGAGCAGCCGCGTGGAGACCCCTGCCGGTGCTGAGATGCTTACACGTTCACTGATTCGGCTTTCCTCCTGCAGTCAGAATCATAGTGTGTGTTTTGTGAGATGGAGGAGGATTGGTGTTGGACGTATGAGTTATGGGTTAATGTTGGACTTGTGGGCTTGGGAAGCACTGGGTTGGGATGTTTTCTTGATGTGCACTTACCCTTTATATAAAACTCTCTCTTATACATGAGTTTCTGTGGATTTGTTTCTCTAAAGTACCCAGAATAATACATTGATTGACAGGCTGAACTCCACCCCTTTACTCTTAATCCTCTCAAATTGACAACAGATTATATAACTACCACAGCTCTCTGACAGTTACTCCCACCATCACTAATTATTTCTTCATTCATCTTCTACTGAGTACCTACCATCTGCCCGCCATGTTCCAGGGATGAGGGATCTAGCAGGAAGTAAAACAAAGTTCCTCTTCTCAACGGGCTCACAGTCCAAAGGCGGGAGACAGACAGCAAACCACCAAACACACATCATCTGCCGGTTAATGATCAGGGAATAGGAAAATGTGAATGTGTCCGTGCCAATGGGCCATGGACTCTATGCTAGCTGAGGAAGGAAAGGACATGGAAGAGAGTGAGGGTGATCAGCTTACTGGTTTGGATGCATGTGGAGTTGAGAAACAAAAGGAGTCCAGTAGGAAAGTAGGAGGTAAAGGTCAAAAGAATGAAATGTTGACACTAAGATTATGGAAGGAGTAAAAGAAATGATGGGCAGGCAGGTTGTGGACACATCATCCTCACACAGGTATTGAAATCACCCATAATGATACATGAAGTCATATGGAAAGAGAGAAACAGGGAGCGGAGGGCTGAATCTGTGACCCTTCACCAGACTAGGTAGGAGGAAATCAAATAGAGAGGGCCTTAAATAAATCTCAGTTACCTCATCTAAAAATGAAATGGCACAACTGAATCCCCTGTCAGATGACTTCCAACTAACAGCCTAAATTCTGAAAGCCACCAAAAGAGGAAGCCAAGAGGGTAGTTTCAGTCCACGATAATTTCTGGCAGATATAAAAAGAGTCAACTTGGCAAGTGTCTCCATTTATCTGTTAAACAGCCTTCAGAAATAAACTGAGTTTAGCTTTCCTTTATTTTCCCATCCAGGAGCCCTTGTCAAGTGTCTCAATTAACCACGGAGGAACGAAAATTCAATTCATCCACCAATATTGGTCTCTCTCTTCTTTCCGTCAGGGTCATTCCTACCATTTACGAGTTGACAGCAGCGCCTTGCTGATCAAGTGTAACTTCTTCAACCTGGCACTTAAGTGTCTCTACCAAAGGGCCCCTCCTAGACTACAGTCATTCATTCCGGTGCTCCCAGCACAGGCTGATCCCCTTAGCATTGTTGGTAGATGCCTGCTTGCTGGATACAAACGTGGCTCCTCCTGTGGAAGACAGAGTCACAGCAGTCTCACCCTAGACGAGCTGACTGGCCATAGATCAACTGGTTCCATGTATATCTACTGCTCTGTAAAGACACGAGTTTGCTTGCTTGCTTGCTCTGGTCCAAGAGAACCCACTTTGAAGATGTGGGCTAACATAACATAATCCCCGTGAAGAGTTGGGGTCGAGATAGACCTGCAGATATAATAATATGCCCAAAAAACAAGACAGAGCAAAACAAAGCAACAAAAGAAAACAAAACAACAACAAAAAAGGAAAAGCCTACCAATAGTTCAAGGTCTGTTTGTTGGACAGGGTCACATCTTGTGACAAATCTCCATCAAAATGATGGCACATATGAACAACAACAACAACAACAAAGGATGCACAGATCATTTGGATCTGAAAACTCTCATCCCAAGCAAAAAACTCACAGAGATTTCTCTTCCCCTCTGAAATAGACACTGTCCGTGAGCACCACATTTAAGAATTTTATGGGGCCTTTCCTATCCGGAATCAAACAAGAGGTTTGCTTCCAAATAAAGCTGATTCGCTTGTACATATGGTGCATTTGACAGTAAACTGTAATGTCCCTGGACTTCACTAGAGTTGCAGGCTAAAAGTCAATTGTCAGCATTTTTTGCATTGCTAATATCCACTAGTCTATGGATATTCAAATGAACGGGAGTCTCTTATTAATTATTTTCCATAAGAGATAATGTTAGGAATGCTTTTACAAGTCCTCATTTACCAATTAATTTTTGTTTTAGTGTTATGTAACTACTGACAAGTTCAGAACCACCAGTAACTGAGAGAAAGGATGAGACACTCTACTCCAATAAAGATTTACTGAAAATCTTGGAAATCCACAGAGGCAGTTCTCCCTGTTATTTGAATAATCCCTCCGTTCTTTATTTATTTGGAATTCCATTTTTATACAATGCAAAATTACCCTATCAACTTTAGTCAATACAGGTTATTTTATCTGATCTCTTTCTCTTCCTGTCTATCCTAGCACAGAAATCATACATCTTAAACTTCTTATTGACATATAAACGTCTCTGGGTAGCACAAGTGGTTTATGCTTACTAATGTAAAGGGTGGTGGTCCAAACCCACTGTGTTAGTCCGGATAGACTAGAGAAATAAATCCAGAGAGGTCCATGTGTATAAGAAAGAGCTATATATAAAGAGTAATTGTACATTAAGAAAACATCCCAACCCAGTCCAGATCAAGTCCATAAGTCCGATATTAGCCCATAGGTCTGATACCAATCTACAAAGTCCTCTTCAGACTCACACAACACATGCAATGACACTGAATGTAGGAAGATTATAGGCCAGTGGGTGGGAAGTCTTGTGGATCCAGTGGCATTGTAAGCATCTCAGTGCTGGCAGGGGTCTCCACATGGCTCTTCCAGCACCAGGGCACTAGCGTAGTTCCATGTTTCTTGTCAACTTCAATGTCTCTCAGGGAGTCCGTTTGTGTCCCAGCCAGCTATTTATCAACTTAGCGCCTCCAAATGAGGTCATCAAGCTGTGACTTGATTGACAGGCTAAACTCCATCCCTTCACTCTTAATTCTCAAATTGACAACAGAACATGTAACTATCACACCCACCAACCATCACGCCCGAGAACAGGTCTGGCCATATGTGTTTGTAAAGCTTTGCTCTTCTTGGTTGTGATTGTTGTTAGGTGTCTCCAAGTCCTTTTCTGTTCCAAGCAAAATCCAAGCCTTTCTGTCACAGACCCGCTGGGTGGGTTCAAATAGCCACCCTTTCAGTAATCAATCACACGCTTGATTGTTTGTGCTACCAGAGTTCCTTCTGTAAAGATTACAGCTAAGGAAAACCCGTGGGACAGTTCTTCTCTGTTAAAGAACGGAAGCATAGCATCACCCCATGTATTTTGGCCAAATTCTTTGAACCACCTTTTTTAAAAAAATAAATCATTTTATTAGGGCTCTTATAACAATCTATACACCAATTGTATCAAGCACACTCATACATATGTTGCCATCATCATTTTCAAAACATTTTCTTTCTACTTGAGCTCTTGGTATCAGCTCCTCTTTTTTTTCCCCTTCCCCCATCCTCCCACCCCCGTGACACCTTGATAAATTATAAATTATTTTCATGTCTCACACCGCCCACTCTCTCCCTTCACCCACATTTCTGTTGTTCTCACAGTGATCAGTTCCCCCTTTCCCCACCTTCTCCCCCTCACCTTTCCCCTACCCTCATGGTATTGCTACACCCCATTACTGTTCCTGAGCGGTTTATCTGTCCTGGATTCCATGTGTTGAGAGCTCTTATTTATACCAGTGTACATGCTCCAGTCTAGCTGGATTTCTAGGGTAGAACTGGGGTCATGATGGGGGATGGGGGGAAGGAGAAAGCATTAAAGAACTAGAGGAATGTTGTGTGTTTCATTGGTGCTTTACTGCACCCTGGTTGGCTCATCCTTTCCTTGTGACCCTTCTGTGAGGGAATGCCAAATAGTCTACAGATGGGCTTTGGGTCTCCACTCCACCCCTCTCTCATTCACATTGATATGATTGTTTGTTTTGGGTCTTCTGATGCCTGATCCCTGATCCCATTGACACCTCATGATCACACAGGCTGATGTGCTTCTTCCATGTGGCTTTGTTGTTTCCCTGCCTAGATGACTTTTGTTTAACTTCCAGCCTTTAAGACCCCAGATACTATATCTTCTAATATCCAGGCACCATCATCTTTCTTCACCACATTTGCTTATGCACACATTTTGACTTGAGCGATTGTGTCAGGAAGGTGAACATCACAGAATGCCAGGTTATTAGAACAAAGTGTTCTTGCACTGAGGGAGAATTTGAGTAGAGACCTTGATAGTTACCATATAAATATATGTACATAGACCTATATCCCTATCACTATATATTAATATATTTATATATACACGCCTATATTTATGACTCTATAAATGTCTTTTGCCTCCTAGTTCTTTCCTCTATACCAGTGGTTCTCAACTTTCCTAATGCCATGACCCTTTAATACAATTCCTCATGTTGTGATGACCCCCCCAACCATAAAATTATTTTCGTTGCTACTTTTTAACTCTAATTGTGCTACTGTTATGAATCAGGCGACCCCTGTGAGAGGTCATTCAATCCCCAATGGGGCTGTGACCCACAGGTTGAGAACTGCTGCTCTACATCCTTTCACTTTCCTCCTGTCCCACTATCATGTACGGCCTTCAGTCGACTCTCAGTCATTTCTCTAGACTACATTGCACTTGATCAAGTGGGGTTTGAACTCAACATTTTCAAGTTTTGTTGGGTTCCATCTCTTCAGCCTCCTGAAGATAAATGGGTTTCTCAAAGAAAAGTGTTGTCTAGAATTATTAACAAGATCCAAGTCTGTCGACCTCACCTCCACACAGCTACCACCAAAGGCTTCATGTGGAAAACTCCAGTGCCAATGTGGAACCCTGGCAGAATAGATGTCAAGTCCTCCAACCTAGCACTGTCGTTGGATTCTCCCTGGCTATATGCTACTCCCATGCACCTGACAGGCTCTTGGAACCCTACTGCATGACACATCTTCGCCGTTCCTTAACCCTGCTTACCTGTCTTCTCCGTCAGACAAGACATTCTGAAAGGCAGAGACTATTTACTATTTATCTTTGTATCCTTCAGGGTCCAGCACAGTGTTTGTTGGATAAACTAAGGTGTCTTAGTCAGTGCCTCCCCTAGGACTGTTTGCCATTGTCTGCAGCTAGATCTTTCAGATGTTACAAAAGTCTATCTTTCCATGAACACCAGTGAGAGGACCGGGTTCTAAATCTTGCCCTCTCCCCTTCCTCCCTTTCTGAATACGATGGCCAAGCCATTCCCGGCCACTTTTCAAGATATAACGCCCATCCTCTCCCAAGATAATGTATTCAGGTGACTACAGATCATTATCAACATTGATGGGAGCAGGGCTTGACTGTAGGATATAACTGGTGGTATTTCCTACTACTCAAATACCTGGCTTTCACTGGAAAGTACAGTGGAAAGGAAGGCCCTTGTTGAGGAGGACAAACTTCAAGCCCTTTGGATAGCACTCCATCACAAGAGCCTGTGATACAGCCACCAAGGAATCTGTAACTGTTTGGATGATCTAATTCTCTGGGAAAATCAATGCAGACCATAAAGGATTTATTTGGAACATGATCCCCTAATTCCTACTTTAAAATTTGCCCTAGTTTTCCTGTCCACATTTTAAAAAGAAAAACTCATCTTTCTGGATTTAGTGTTATGCACAAATAAAGCTTGCAAATCCACCCACTGTGATGCAGCTCCAATGCCAAATAGACTACGAAGGGGGCAAAGAAGAAAATTATATATATAATCACCACCACTCTTTCTGGGCCAAGCACTTTACATCCAATATCTCTAAATGGCATGCCATTGCTGAGAAGTGGTAGATAGGATCATCCCCACTCTAAATGAGACAGCTGGGGCTCAGGGAGGTGAAGTAACTTGGTCAAAGTCATATCTAAGTGAGAGCTGGATTCTAAACTGAGTTTCCTAAATCAAACTTTCTTCTTTTTCTTCTTCTTCATCTCTTCGTTGTCGTCGTCATCGTCGTCGTGGTAGTTACATAATCTGGAGTCAATTTGAGAGGATTATGAGTGAAGGGGTAGAGTCTAGTCTGTCAATCCAGAGATAGCCAATGAGCCTCTGTGTGGGCATGGCCTTCCCCTGAGAATTCTGGGAACTCCTGTATTTTCCTCCTTGGAGGTGGGAGACAGCTGACAAGACACATGGAACTGCGCTAGTGCCTTAAGCTGGAGAAGCCACATGGACATACCCTGATGCAACCAGACCTCTGAAGCTGGAGAAGCCACATAGAGACCCCTGCCAGCGCTGGCATGATTACAATGCCACTGGATTCACAAGACTTCCCACCCACTGTATTCTGTATTCATCCTGTATTCATCATCATTGCATGTGTTTCGTGAGTCTGAAGATGACTTTATAGATTGGTATCAGACATATGGGCTGATATCAAGACTTATAGACTTGCTCTTGACTGGGACTGGGCTGGGATGTTTCCTTAATGTACAATTACCCTTTATATAAAACTCTCTCTCTTATACACATATGAAAGTGTCTATGGATATGTTTCTCTGGTTTACCCAGACTAACACATTCTTCTCCTTCTCCTCCTCCTCCACCTCCTTCTTTGTTTTTGAGTCACTGCTGTTTTGGTTTTTCTTTTTACTTTGCCAGAGTGCACTCCAATACAAAGTATAAATACAGTAAGGAAAATGTTCACATCATGAAAAGTTTCATTTTTCTCAAAACCGTTATTGCTTTGGGAACAAAAGGCAATTTTCACCAGCCAGGTAGTCACAGACTTCGGACTCTTCCCACACCTGCCTCTGATATGTTTGTTTTTCTTTAAGTCGGATCCCCACCACACCACACCCGGAGTCCCCGCTCCCAGAGAAGAAAACAGCTCTCTCTAAATCCCAGGTGTGTGGCTGGCATTTGGGCACGGCTAATGACTCCATCCGCACCGTCAGCACGGAGGCACAGGTGCTGCTTTGCATAAAACAAGGATTGAGTTTTCAGATGATCCACAGGGAGCTTTCCAGGCATAACATTTTTCTCCAATCAAAAGCCCACTAGCTTTTCAGCTGAAAGCTTGTTTCCATCACCAAGATGAGATCACAAAGGAGGAAGGCTACCTCAACAGCGGTCCTCTGCAAAACTGACGCTGGTGGGGAGGACGGTCCTGCTCCAGCCCAGTCCCAGCTGGAGTCCTTGGGTGGGGCAAGTGGCAAACTTGGCTGCTAACCAAAAGGCTGGCTGTTCAAGTTCAAGCCAAAGTACCTTAGAAGGAAAGTCTGGTGATCTACTTCAAAAAGGTAGATCCAGTCATTGAACACCCTGGGGAGCACACTTGGACTCTGACACATAGGGGATCGTCAGGAGTCCGCGTCCACCTGAGACAACTGGTCTATGCACTGTCTCAGCTGTGCATTGGGAAGGGTCTTGCACTCTCTCTACTTCCTTAGGAGTTTTGGAGGAAAGAGCTTCCCTTCTCTTCTCCTTAATCATTTTCCACCAAGGGAGGAGCTTTTCTGAAAGCAAGAACCTCACACCCACGTGCCACAATTACTAGTGGGCCGTGTTGCTGGGCTGAAGGCCAGCAGTCTCAGGGTGCATGTCTCCTTGCCACTGCTTCCATTTCTGCTCCTATCTATTAAGTACTCCACAGCAGTCTCTCCTGGGGGTGGATGGGGGTGAGGCCTCCCAATCTTCTCCTTGTTTGACCTGTGACTGGATGGGTGCAGCGGGCCTGCATGCGTCTCACTCTCTCAGAGGGCTGAAGGTGAGAGTCTGATGCCTGGCATGGGTACAGGATGCATACACTTCAAGTCTGAGTCAAAGTCGGCTAAAGGGTCAGGAACGGCACTTTCCTCTCTGATAGCCAAGAATCAGAAACAGGAGGAAAGAGAGGTCAGCGACCATGAACACCTGATGAGAGTTCCTGAAACCAGGCTCTGAAAAATATTCCCCCCAACATTCAAATGGCACCAAATCAAGGCCGCATAAGGAAGCCCCTCTTGACTGCAAGATAAGACCCTTCAAATATTGAAAGGCAATCTTTGGTGGCCTGATCTATAATCTACAAAATACTTTCTGTACACTCATCTGTTCAATGCTACTTTGGTTTCCTGAGACAGAGCCCTTCCCAGAGGTAGTAGATGGCTACAAGGTATTGCTGTCTACTCTATTACCTAGCAGACTCGCTTCAGTATCAGGTCCCACTCCTAATCAATATAATGTCCCTCTATTCAATCCCCACCCTTTCTTATTTGGAAAAGAGGGAACTAAAGGCTGACATATTGCCACGGAAGTTTTTACAATAAGATAAAAAGAGCTACTTTATAAAAATTATACTTTTTATACTTTATATAAAATCTATTTGATGGGGCAGAAAAGGGGGGTTATTGAAATGATGGGTATTTCTGTGAAGGTTAAGTTTCTGGTAGAATGGTTTCACAAATTAAGGCTTTGGATGTTTCAGAAAATGATACCCATTGCTGACTCACTGATTTTGACCCTTAGCAACACGATGGGTCAGAGTAGCACTGCCCCTTAGGCTTAAATAAGGTGACCAGATGTCCCGCTTTTGGTGGGACAGTCCTGATTTTTAACAATTTGTCCCGCATCCCGTGGGCGTTTTTAAAAAGTCCCGATTTTTGGAAAGAATGCATGACAAGCTAGGGTATACGGTTTTCAGCTGCCATGTGGCTATTTCGCCAGGATATGAGTTTTATCAATGATGTCCCACTTTTGTCCCGCTTTACCAATGTGAAAATCTGGTCACCTTACTAAGGCTTCCAACGTTGGCAGCTTTCTCCCAAAGAGTGGCTGATAGGTTTAAAGCCTGGCCTTTTGGTTAACAGTAAGTGCTTCACCACAGTGCTACCAGAGCTCCTTAAGAAAATTATCACTGAAAAAGAACTGAATTCTAATAGCACTATGGCTTCAGCACTCGGCTTCCATCTAAAAGGTAGGTGGTTCAAACTCACCCGTGGTTCTGCGGGAGAAAAAGCTGGCAACGAATGTGGGAAGACTACAGCCTAGAAAAACACTATGGGGACATTCTGCTAGGTCACTAAACTCACTGCCATGGAGTCAATGCCAATGCCGACTCATAGGGACCCTACAGGATAAGTTAGAACTGCTCCTGTAAATTTCTGAGACTGTAACTATTGGCAGGAAGAGAAAGTCCCGTCTTTCTTCTGTGGAGCTTTCGAACTGCTGAGCTTGCAGTTAAAAGCCCAATGCATACTACCCCACCAGGACTCCCCTGGGGGTCACTAGGAGGGAAACATCCACTTAGTGCCACTTGACAACAACAACACAATGTGTGTGATTAGGTAGCACTGGCGATGTGGTGTATGGACCTGCCTCCACTACCTTGATTGTCTGTCCACCAGCTGCTGGGTTGTACACCGGGAATGATTTGCAATTGTATTAAAGCTAACTGCAATGAACCACATAACAGTAAGATGTTCTTGTTTAATTTCCTGACATTGGGAGAATATAAAGTGGCTGAGAGAAGATAAATGTAAATAAATCTCCCAAATTCAGTTGTGCCCTGAGTCACAACAGAGTATTGATTCTCCAAGTCCTCGTTACCAATTAACGATGTACTTGGCCCCACTAATGTAGATTAACAATCTACTACTTAAAGCATATGGATGCATATGCAGTCTTCAACTGCTTAAAAAATAGATAGCAAGGGGTGGTGATAAAAGTATAGGCATTTGAAGAGTGTAAATTCCACCTGTGTGACTCACAGCCTCTGTCACCTCAAGCAAGTTTCTGAACCTCCCTGAATCCCTGTTCCCTTGTCTGCAAAGTGTCAGCAATGATGCATCCCCTTATGATGAGAGGATGTGTTGCTGTGGGGAGTCCAGATGAAGCACAAAGTGCCCCGAGGGTGCTATGCATTGTTACTAAAGAGTTAGCAGCTGAGACTGGATTTGACTCAGCATGAGGACCAGTGGGTAGAAGTTACAGGAAGACTCACTGGGGTTCAAGATACAGAGATTTGCTCATTTGGAGCTCTCCGACATTGATGAAGCACCTCCACAGAGAGACTGGCTCTTCATCAAACTAACAGCCCATGAAAACCAAAGCTATGGCAAAACACAGAAGCAGGAACCAAGAGTTCTCAAACAATGCTTTACTCCCCAAGAGTGCGGCTCCCAAGGACAGAGTTCATAAAACAAGAAGGTCACTAGATAAAAGCAAGTAGTCATTGTGCAGCGCAGGCATCCAGACAGTCATTCATGCCTCAGAAAGTCAATTCTGACTCATGGAGATCCTACTGTATTGGAACAGAATTATTGTGTGGCACAGGGCTTTCAGTTTCCAGCAGTAGACGGCCAGGCCCTTGTTTTGATGCAACTCTGGTGGATTTCATCTGCCAAACTTTGGGCTAGTAGCTGAGCACTTAACTGTGTGTGCCACCCAGGGACTTGCTTCAAGGCCAGCAACTCCATGTTTTCTATTTGCCTTACTTACTTCAATTCCCTATGGATAGATCGGAGAGAGTCAATGTCAGCTTCCTGCGTCTCTTGTGGCCACAATACTACTATCAAACTCTTCTTTATGGAGGTCATAACTGCATTTCTCCATCCATGGATAAGTTTGAGGCAGTGTCTTACCTGGACAAGCTGGTCTGAAGGGTTTAGCAATTTAGTGAAGAAAGTGAAAGACACTCATGGGGTAGTAGGAAGTCAGACCAGCTACGAGGCCTATTATTGTAGCTCTCGCCCCTCTAAAGAACATTCCACAAGCTATCTTGAAGTACAATGCTGTACGTGATAAATTAATACTGATACACTTGCAAGAAACAACTCTTCTTCAAATTTGTTTAAATTTTCACACCAACCACTAAAGCCAGAGATAAAGAAAATGAAAATTTCTACCAGATTCTTCAATCTGAAATCAATTAAACATGTAACCAAGATGCATTGATAATTACTGGTGATTAGAATGCCAAAAAAAAGGAAACAAAGTTGAAAAATATGTTTTGGTAATAGAAATTAAGCTGGAGATCACATGAAAGAATTTGGCAAGACCAACAACTTCTTCATTCCAAATACCCTTTCTAACAACATGAATGATGACTATACACATGGACTTCACCAGATGGAATACACAGGAATCACACTGACTTACATGTGTGGACAGAGATGATGGAGATGCTCCATATCACCAATTAAAACAAGGCCAGGGCTGACTGTAGAGCAAACCATCAGTTACTCTTACACAAACTCAGGTTGAAGCTGAAGAAAATTAAAACAATTCTACCATTGAACGCTAATGACAAAAGACCTGACAAGCTGTGGGATGACCTCAAGAACATGAAGAAAACAAAGGATCATTAAGTAGACCGGAAAGAAAGAAACGACCAAAGTGGACATCAGAAGAGATTCTGGAATTAGCTCCTGATCATAGAGTAGCTAACGCAAATGGAAGAAATAATGAAGTAAAAGACCCGAACAGAACATTTCAAAGGGCAACTCAAAAAGACGTAGAAAAATATCATTGTGTTAGTCTGCATAGACCAGAGAAACAAACTCATAGACACTCATGTGTATAAAAATGAGCTTTATCAGGTTCATAAGCAAATGTGGTGAAGAAAGCTGATGGTGCCTGGCTACCAAAAGATATAGCGTCTGGGGGCTTAAAGGCTTGAAGGTAAACAAGCAGCCATCTAGCTCAGAAGCAACAAAGCGCACATGGAAGAAACACATCAGCCTGTGTGATCATGAAATGTCGAAGGGATCAGGTATCAAAGAACAACAAATCATATCATTGTGAATGAGAGGGAGTGCGGAGTGGGGACCCAAAACCCATCTGTAGACAACTGGACATCCCCTTACAGAAGGGTCATGGAGAGGTGACAAGCCACTCAAGGTGCAGTGTAGCAATGATGAAACATACAATTTTCCTCTAGTTCCTAAATGCTTCCTCCTTCCCACTATCCTGATTCCAATTCTACCTTACAAATCCAGCTAGCCTAGAGGATGTACATTGGTACAGATAGGAACTGGAAACACAGGGAATGCAGGACAGATTAACCCCTCAGGACCAGTGGTGAGAGTGGCAATACCAGGAGGGTTGAGGGAAGGTTGGGTAGAAAGGGGGAACCAATGACAAGAATCTACATATAACCTCCTCCCTGGGGAATGGACAACAGAAAAGTAGGTGAAGGGAGATGTCGGACAGTGCAAGATGTGACAAAATAATAATGTATAAATTATCAAGGGTTCATGAGGGAGTGGGGGTGGGGAGGGAGGGGAAAAATGAGGAGCTGATACCAAGGGCTCAGGTAGAAAGCAAATATTTTGAGAATGATGTTGGCAACAAATGTGCTTGATATAATGGACGTATGTACGGATTGTGATAAGAGTTGTACGAGGCTCAATAAAATGATTTTAAAAAAGAAAGAGCTTTATATAAAGAGCAATTAAACATTGAGAAAACATCCCAGCCCAGTCTAGCTCAAGTCCGTAAGTCCGATATTAGCCCATATGTCCAAAACCAATCTATAAATTCTTATTCAGACTCACAAAACACATGCAATAACACCAAATGCAGGAAGATCACAGGCCAGTAAATGGAAAGTCTTGTGGCTCCAATGGCAGTAGAGGCTTCTCAGCGCTGGCAGGGGTCTCCACATGGCTCCAGGACTCCAAGGCTCTAGCATAGCTTCATGTGTCTTGTCAGCAAGCATGCCTCCCAGGGAGTGAGCGTGTGTCCCACCTCCAGTGAGCTATTTATCTCCTTAGCACCTCCAAATGAGGTCATCAAGCTGTCACCTGATTGACAGGCTAACCTCCACCCCATCAATCTTAATTCTCAAATTGACAACGGATTATGTATCTATCACAATCATCATGAAATGTGCAAAAGACTTGGAGGTAGAAAGCCAAAAAGGGAGAATATGTTCAGCATATCTCAAGTTAAGGAACTAAAGAAAAACCCAAGCATCAAGCTGCAATAATGACTCAGTGTATTGCATGGGCTAAATCTTGAATGATGCAGTAAGCAACAAAAGAAGATGGAAGGAATACACCGAGTCACTGTGGCAAAAAGCATTTGTCAACTACAATCATTTTAAGGGATAGTACATGATCAAACAGAGGAGGCTGCGGAGAACTGGGGAGCTAATACTAATGAGTACAAGAATGAAGGAAATGTTCTAAAACTGATTGTGGTGATGATTGTACAACTCTTGATGGGATTGAAATAATGAATTGTAGAATATGTGAATTATATGCCAACAAAACTGTTGAAAAAAAAGAATCAATGGTATTGAAGCACATTCAGTTGCACTAGAGGCATTAGTGAGGAGCACAGCTCCAAGCATTGATGGAATACCCATAGAAACGTTCCAACAAGCTGGCCAAGCACTGGAAGCACTCACTCGTCTCTGCCAAGACATTTAGAAGTTATCTGACCAGCTGACTGGAAGAAGTCCATATTTGTGCCCATGCCAATGAAATGTGGCCAATCAAATTTGGAAATGATCAAACAATAGCATTAATATCACATGAAAGTAAAATGTGTTGAAGATCATTTGGAAGTTATTGCGGCAGCACATTGACAGAAATCCAAGCCAGATTCAGAAGAGCACATGCAAGGAGGAATATTGTTGCTGACATCAATGGATCTTGAATCAAAGCAGGGAATACCCGGAAGGTACTTACTTCTGTTTTTGATTATTCAAAGGCATTCAACTGTGTGGATCATAACACACTATGAGTAACATTGAGAAGAATGGGAATTCCAGAACATTTCGTTGTTCCTGCAGAACCTGTGCAGCTACAAGAGACAGCAGTTCCAATAGGATACAGAACACTGTGTGGTTAAAATCAGGAAAGGTGCGCATCAGGCTTGTATCCTTTCATCATACTATCTAATTTATAGGTAATCTGAAAAGCTAGACTGTATGAGGAAGAAGGTGGCATCAGTATAGAAGGAAGTCTCATTAACAGCCTGCAATATGCAGATGGCACAACCTTGCTCGCTGAAACCGAAGAAAGCTTGAAGCATTTACTGATGAAGACTTCTACAGATGAATGCTTATAGATGAATGCTTCTATGATGAAGCATTATAGATTAAAACTCAATGTAAAGAACCCCAAAATCCTCATGACAGCACCAAAAGACAGCATCATGAGAAATGGAGAAAATATTGAAGTTGCCCATGATTTTGTCTTACAGTCAATGTTCATGGAACCAGTAGTCAAGAAATCAAACATCGCACTAGACAAATCTGATGCACAATAACTATATAAAGTGTTAAAGAGCCAAGGTGCCACTTTGAGCACTCGGGTGTGCCTGACCAAAGCCACAAGGATCTTCAATCGCTTCATGTGCATGAGAAAGCTGTATAATGAATAAAGAAAACCAGAGGAGAATTGGTGCCTCCCAAAATTATTGAAGTACCATGAACTGCGAGAAGAACAAACAAATCTGCCCTGAAGAAAATACAGCCAGAATGCTCTTTAAAATTGAGGAAGGTGAGAATTTGTCTTAAGTACTTTGGCCACCACTGGACACCGCCTTACAGAAGGGTCTCAGAGAGGAGATGAGCCAGTCAGGGTGCGATGTAGCAACGATGAAACATACAACTTTCCTCTAGTTCCTAAATGCTTCCTTTCCTGCCAACCCTTATCATGATCCCAATTCTACCTTACAAATCTGGCTAGACCAGAGGATGTACACTGGTACAGACAGGAACTGAAAACACAGGGAATCCAGGGTACATGGTTCCTTCAGGACCAGTGGTGTGAGTGGCGATACTGGGAGAGTGTAGGGAGGGTGGGTTAGAAAGGGGGAACCAATTACAAGGATCTACATATAACCTCCTCCCTGAGGGATGGACAACAGAAAAGTAGGTGAAGGGAGACATTGGACAGTGCAAGATATGACAAAATAATTATCAAGGGTTAATTAGGGAAGGGGAGAGGGGAGGGAGGGGAAAAAATGAGAAGCTGATGACAGGGGCTTAGGTGGAGAGCAGATGTTTTGAGAATGATGAGGGCAATGAATGTACAAATGTGCTTTACACAATTGATGTATGTATGGATTGTGATAAGTTGTATGAGCCCCTCATAAAACGATTTTTTTTTAAAAAGTACTTTGGTCATGTTATCAGGAGAGCTCAATCCCTGGAAAAGGACATCGTGGTTGGTGGAGGGTGTGGGAAAAAGAGGTTCCCACGTGACTTGAATTGGCACAGTGAACTAACAGTGAACTAAAGCATAACAACTGTGACAATGGCACAGGACTGGGCCGCCTGTGAGTTGAGTCAACCCCTCAGCACCGAACAATAGCAGCCCTCTCACTGAAGATGAAGTAACCAGGATTACCTCCATGCTACTCTCCCTCTCAAAACAGTGATGGAGACCTTTGCTGTGAAAGGACAGGAGGGAAGAAATGACCATTTACACTTTCGTTAAAGTAAAGCATGCCTAATGGTCTCAATTCTAGCCTACTCATGTGAAAACTGGGATAAATTCAGAATTTTAATTGGGACTACCAAGGAAAAGATTAGATCTTCCCAGAGTCAGTGACTCCAAATATTTTTAAATCATGCCACTTTGCAGTATGGAGAACAGTTTAATACACATTAATCTCATTTGATTTTCCCAGGGAGATCAAATGAGTTTAATATTTTTATCATTTAATACAGACAAGCCTGTCAATATTTCCCTTCTAGTTTGTCCATTGCTTTTCAGTTTATAAACTTTTTCCTGAAATTTGGTGTCCTTTTTGTTTGTTCACACTGGATTATTTAAACCATCCCTGAGTTGGAATCAAATTGAAGACAACTAAGAACAGCAGAATTAGCCTAGAAAATTAAGTGTGATGAGGCTCTAATTTGATTTTTCTCATACAGCTATGTGAGTTTTTCCCCAGCATTTATTTCATGCCTAGCCTATTTGGAATTATCTATCCTATTCCAAATCTAGCCACCAAATATGTTTTTCAGTAACTTGCTCTTTTAATTATCTTCTTTTCCTATTTTTTTTATATTGAAGAGTAAAAGTATTGGGGTAATATTTTTCCCCAAAAAATTTCCTGGACATTCTCATGTGTTTATTTTCCAAAATGAAATTTGTGGTCATTGAATTAGCCTGGGCCTGGGGTCTCTGGGAATGCATGGGAGAGAGCAGTGAGGGAATGACACATCTTCCCACCGCCTCTGCGGCAAGTTGTGCTGTCCTTGTCAGTTTGTTCAGTCGTGCTGTTCTTGTCGGTTTGTTCAGTCGTGCTGTTCTTGTC
>NW_022103922.1:31064023-31064403 GCF_000313985.2 Echinops telfairi
GCTGTTCTTGTCTGTTTGTTCAGTCGTGCTGTTCTTGTCTGTTTGTTCAGTCGTGCTGTTCTTGTTGTCGGTTTGTTCAGTCGTGCTGTTCTTGTTGTCGGTTTGTTCAGTCGTGCTGTTCTTGTCAGTTTGTTCAGTCATGCTGTTCTTGCTGTCGGTTTGTTCACTAGTGCTGTTCTTGTTGTTGGTTTGTTCAGTCGTGCTGTTCTTGTCGGTTTGTTCAGTCGTGCTGTTCTTGCTGTCAGTTTGTTCAGTCGTGCTGTTCTTGTCTGTTTGTTCAGTCGTGCTGTTCTTGTCTGTTTGTTCAGTCGTGCTGTTCTTGTCTGTTTGTTCAGTCGTGCTGTTCTTGTTGTCGGTTTGTTCAGTCGTGCTGTTCTTGT
>NW_022103922.1:31064756-31070713 GCF_000313985.2 Echinops telfairi
TCTTGTCTGTTTGTTCAGTCGTGCTGTTCTTGTCTGTTTGTTCAGTCGTGCTGTTCTTGTTGTCGGTTTGTTCAGTCGTGCTGTTCTTGTCAGTTTGTTCAGTCGTGCTGTTCTTGCTGTCGGTTCGTTCACTCGTGCTGTTCTTTGGTGCCGTGGTGCGAGAGTAGTCCAGGAGTGATTTTTCACAGCCCATCATCACTGTTCTTCAATGTGTTGAATTCTGTGTTTTCAGAAGCTTCTCTTTTGTCAAGAGAACTTAGCAAAACCTGGTCTCGCTAAACCTGTGCTGAACCTGTTAGAAAGGGGATATTTGACTGTGATCACTGTAGGGGCTTTCTCAAGAATATCCAATCTCCTGCTGTCAAGGTGTTTCCGACTCCAGGACAGAACAGAATGTTCCACAATGGTCTCAGGAACACCAACCCAAACCAAACCCATTGCCACCAAGTCAATTTCAACTCATCACGACCCAACAGAGGCTTTCCAAGGCTGTAAATCTTTACAGAAGTAGACAGCCTCCTTTTTCTCCCATGGAGTAGACAGTGGGTTTGAACTATCAACCATTAAGTTAGCAGTCCACCACCTAACCCAAAGCACCACAGGGCTTCTTTCTCAGAAACAGTGCTGCTTAATTGCTTGGGATCTCAAAAATATAAAGGGAAAAAATTGACAGCACTCTATTTTACTTTAGCCATTGCACCACCAGAGCTGTCTGGCCCTGTATTTGATATAAAGTGCATATCTATTAATTAGTTAGCTATTAATGCCAACAATCATATGATCAGTCCATACTTCTTTACTATTTCTAGTCTAAGAGCTCATCCAGAAAACATATATAGAAGGTTCTAGATGACTTTTTGAGTCTACAGAGTTTCTGCCAAGGAAACTAGTTCTTGCCTCTGGCTTGAAAGGCATCCAAGGAGCCCACTCGGTAGCTTGAGTTTAGCACAGTGATGGACACCCCCACCCCCTCCCTGCACCGAGGCACACACTAGACTCCAGCCTGAGGGAAGTTGCTAGACTACCCAAGAGCAGCTGTGCAAACGCTGTCCTGGTGCCCCAGGGGGCATGGGACTCCTTGGCCACTGCTGACCTCCCCAGCTCCCCAACATGGTCCATTAAGTCACATCCCAGTGAAGGAAACAAAACAGCCGAGTCCGTTTGTGCAGCCAATCAAGGGGACAAATACATAAGCAGAAAGTCGCTGAATGAGAATCCCTAAGGATAATAATGGCTGCCATTCATGTGCCAAGCACCCCTGCCTGACACGTTTCCTGCATCTTCTTTGTTTGATCTTCACAATAACCCTGGGAGATAAGGACTGATGTCATCATTTCACAGAGGAGGAAGTGAGATGCAGAGAAATTCAAGGGAACCTATCCAAAATCCCATAGCTGATAACAATTAGAGGCGGGTTTCCAACCCAGGGCTGTCAGACTCCAGAGCTCAAGCTCATTCTCTGCTCTCCTGCTGGCCCTCCCAAATCTCACAAAGAGCTCTGCTGTTGTGGGCCCGAAATTCAGAATCTGACTCAGACTCCAACCTGGGTGAGTCGGAGATGGCATCAATTATGAAGCTGTTATCTCTCAAGCCCACCATTGAACCTCTCTCTGCTCTGTGGTGCTGCAGGTGGGGCTCAGCACACTCCAGGTCTCCTTTGCCGGCTGCTCCTTGGGAGGCTCCCTTGGGGGGCGTGCTGGGGGAGCCTGAAAAGGAAGGCCCAGGGGAGCTGCTTTCTGTGTGTCTCAGGTAGGTCAGCAGCTTCTCCTTTTCCCTGGTCACAGCAGTTCCTACTGCACCATGGTTCTAGAAGTTTGCCATTTTCTCATAGCCAGCACCCACCATAGCTCCCCTCCTTCTCAGGGGTCTGGATCCCAACTCTGCCAAGCCACTCCTCTGAGCGTCTATGCTTTGACAGCCCCACTCTCTGCCCTCCATGCCCACACCCATAAGGGCGGCAGCAGCCACTTGCTATTGTTGCTACCTCTATGGCCTCAGTGTTCCTGTTTGGGTAAACATTGCTTGCATTAAGTTGCTGTTAAAAACAAACAAAACGCATATGGTCTTTGTCTCCTGACCGGACTATGTCTGACATACAAAGCATCATCTGCTCTTATATGATTTGCTCAAGTTTGCACGGCTAGTTAGCACGAGAATTTATAATAATGCTTGTGGAAGTTACATAATCTGTTGTCAATTTGAGACTTAAGAGTGAAGGGGTGGAGGTTAGTCTGTTAATCAGGTCACAGCTTGATGACCTCATTTGGAGGGGCTAAGAATATAAATAGCTCATTGATGAGGGGACACAGACTCACTCCCTGTGATACATTCCTATTGAGAAGACACATGGAGCTATGCTAGGGCCCTGGAGCTGGAGGAGCCATGTGGAGACCCAAGCCAAGGTTGAGATGCTTACAACACCACTGGATCCACAAGACTTTCCATCCACTGGCCTGTGATCTTCCTGCATTCGGCATCATTGCACGTGTTTTGTGAGTTTGAAGAATAATTTATAGATTGCTGTCAGACATATGGGCTCATATTGGACTTATGGACTTGTTCTGGATTGGGCTGGGCAATTTTCTCAATATTCAATTGTTCTTGTACATAAAACTCTTTCTTATACACATATGAGTGTCTATTAATGTGTTTCTCTAGTCAACCCAGACTAACACAATGTTCTACAACCCAATGCAGTATCCATCACCATCCCTGTAAGACAGATGTGGATGCAGAGACTCAAAAATATGTGGTTTCTCTAATGTTATCTCCCTAAAGAAGGACTAGAGTACAATTGAAACTGAGTTACCTAACTTGAAAGATGAGACTTTCAGCCACTACACCATTCTCAGGGTCTTGTCTCTTGACCTCCTCAGACCGCATCTTCGAGGGCTGGTGAGCTCCCAGCTGTGGGCTCCCACTCTCCTCCTCTTGAAGCCAGTGTTCTTCTCCAAGCCTTCATGGCACAGAATAGAGGTCTTTCCAGCCATTAACATTTCTTGAGCCAAGTCCACAAGCAAAGGGGACAAGCAGCTATCCTTTGCATGATATTGTCTCCCAAGCCATCCAGAAATCATCAGGGTGATGGAAGCCCCTCTCCTAGCCAATCACAATGATTCTGAGACTTAGATGATTCACAGAATAAGGAGGAAAAAGGCTAACAGACTACCTGATAATGGAGTAAAGCCACAATTCTAAATCTATAAATACTTTTCATGTCTCCTGTAGACTGCTGCAGAATGAGAAAGCTCCAATATGCTATTTATTGGATAAAATAAATTGTCAACCAAAAGCACAAGGTTGCACTTTGAAACTAATGAGTCTTTCTCTATTACCTCTTGACAAGTGGAACCCTATTAGGCACTTCAAGGAGCTGGGTTTGGAGCCCAGCCACTCCGTGGACTGGGAGGGCTGCTGGTCACAGCACAACTGCAGGCCCTTCGCTCAGCACAGCAGGAGACTGGACGGCTCTCCTGCCAGGACACTGCGGGGCCTGCTTGCTGTCTCCTAATGACCCAACCTAGATGGCCAGCAGGCTCAGTGCCCTCCTTGGCAGGCAACCGTGTGTAGGAAGCAGCTCAGAGGGTTTCATCTTCCTTCCAGTCCAGAATGGAGGTTGAGGCACGAAACCTCAGAGTACATGGGAGGCTTTGCCACCATTCCCGGATTGGACCCACCCATGAACCCCGAAGAGAGCTTCATGAGAAAAAGAGAGTGAGAAACCTTTTCACAGCTTGGGTAGACCACTCCCTGAAGCCGTGGAAATCCTGTTGCTTTCAGCTAATCAACAGCTAGGGATCACCAACTACCCTGTTTCCCCGAAAGTAAGGCATCCCCCGAAAATAAGACCCACTTACAGTTTTGCCTCTTGCTGAAATATAAGGCATCCCCCCAAAAAATAAGACCTTCCCAAAAATAAGGCCCCCCAAAGCTACCGTAACTCTGGACTCTGGACTGTAGCGGCGCCTGTGCAGCTCACTGTTGGCTGCAGCACAGCTGGAGCAGACAGGAAGTGTGAGGTCTCTTTTAATTAAACAATAAATGTGTACCGTATTCTTCTTCATGGAAAAATAAGACATCCCCTGAAAATAAGACCTAGCGCGTTTTTGGGAGCAAAAATTAATATAAGACACGGTCTTATTTTCAGGGAAACAGGGCAGGTGTCAGGCACTGACAGACTTGCTTTGTTCGAGACAACAACCATTTGCTGAACGCTTGCTAGGTGCAAAGGACTTGCCAGGGAACAGAGACGGTGCATCTACAAGAGCTTGCCTGCTGAGCTCCTGAGTGACTTTCTACTCATCTCAGACAAACCTGGCTCTCACAGGTCTTCTCACTGCCCCCCAGGGGGAGGCATCCGGTTTACTAGAAAGAGCACTGACCCAAGAGCCAGAAGGTCCCTATCTGCACTCCGTGATGTCAGCACAGCGCGGCAGTTTCTCCAGTGCAAGTAGTAAGCCAGGTAAAGCTCCAATGAGGAAAATGTGAGTCATAGTTAATGAGCTCTACAGGGAGGAAATGGGGTGCCATTTAATGGGGCAAATGGGGTAACCATTATAAGACACAAATGAAATTCCTTGTGATTATTTAAAAAGACATGGGAAAAGTTAAAACACAATATCAGTCCCAGGAAACTGTGACTACAGATAAGTTTATCTTCAGGGCTGCCCCACCTTTTTTTCCTTTCTTTTTTTTTTTTTTTTTTTTTTTTTTTTTTTTGGCATAAAGCAAGAATGGCCCTGAAATAGGGAAGAAGTTGCCATATACATACATTCCCAGGGTTCGGTCCAGGTAGTATGGCAGGGGCCAGACTAAACCCAGGGATACATATAGTAACCAACTAAAAAAGAGGGGGTGGGGGCGGGGAAAGATATGGATAGCTGGGGGAATAGGGCACTAACCCACCCAAGGGTGTTGATTGTGTCTCCACAGGAAAAGAGGGACCAGACTTCAGCCTGGTGCTCCAAGACAAGAACGCAACACACTGGCATGAAGCAGTAGAGAGGCCTGAGGGGCTGGGCCCATTAAACTAAGTGGACAGTCCCCTCTCCCCCCAGAAGAATTCATTTCAGAGGAGAGCACTGAAGCTACAACTCAAAGAGAGGGAAGTGTCTGATAGAGCACGCAGAAGCAAACGAGGGTGGAAGAAAAAAGAGTGAAGCACATCCTGGCCCACCAAGCCCTGAGGACAATATTTCTGCTCAGAACAGCCAATGCACAGAGAGGACCATGGGGCCAGGCCCACCACGAGACACGACATCCCTCACTGACCCATAGCACCATGGAGACAACACTGGAGACACATGGCAGGAATTGTGCCCGCCCTGACCCCACCACACCGAGGCGAGATGCTGGGGGCATGCAATAGAGCAGCAAGAGGAGCAGAGCAATGAAGTCCCCCGGGAATACCAAAAATAGACTGTGGGACAAGGGCATGGTGCCCCATCAGACTCAACTGGAAAACACTCCTAAAGGACAACAAACAGACCTTGAACTATTTACGGGCTTTTCTTTTTTGTTGTTTATTGTAGTTATTATTCTATTTTCTATTATTGCTTTGTTGTGCTCGGTCTTGTGTTTGTGCATATTGCCGTCTCTGCGTGTCTATCTGGATAGGATAGGCAGGATAAACAAGCCGGAAGAGTGAACAGCAGGACAACAGTTCTGGGGGCACCTGGGAGAAGGGGAGGAGGGGGAAAGGAAGTTCATGTTAACAAACCCAGGGACAAGGGAACAAAAAGTGACCGAAAATCGATGGCGAGGAGGGTGTAGGAGATCTGGTAGGATTTGATCAAGGGCGATAAAACTGAGAGGAATTACTGAAACCCAAATGAAGGCTGAACATGATAGTGAGACAAGAGGAAGTAAAAGGAAATAGAGGAAGGAAGTAGGAGGCAAAGGATATTTATAGAGCTCTAAATACAGGCATGTACATATATAAATATATTTATATATGA
>NW_022103922.1:31072004-31073207 GCF_000313985.2 Echinops telfairi
GATCCGACCATCAGAAAGCAAGAGACCTGAGAACTCGAAAGGTGAGGCTCACCGAGCCATGTATCCCTCCGCCCTTCAATTAACCCCACACGTGTGTCTCAGCCAGGTTGGCACAATACACTTAACTATCTCAGAGCCACAGAACTGGTCAACAGCATCCTGGTAGGGGCTTCCCAGTCTTTGCTTACATTTCAAGGATGAGGGACTCCTCATTTGCCAACATACCATGCCACCTCCTCCAACTTCCAGTGGGTAGAAAACATGGGATCAAACCCTTCTGATCCCTTTCTCCCTTTCTCCCTTTCCTTGGTTCTAGTCCAACTCCCCTAAAGGTACCCACACTCACTGAATTCCTATTCTCTCCTTGGCACACTCCTTCCTTCGTAAGAACTTCTGCCTACAACTCTTCAGAAGTTTACAAAGCTGCTTTTTTTAATCATAAACAAAATTCCATTGGAAGCAACAGTCCAAAGGAAGACCCACCCACCCTCTGACATTGATAGTGTTTGGGTCCTATTAACAGAAATGACTGTCTCTTTCTGTTTATTCAGAAGTCGACATTAGGCATAAAAAATAGGTATGACCTTTCCAGCCAGCCAGACCCTAAGGAGGCAGTACTAAAAATAATCTATGTCCCTCAGGCCCCATAGTTAGAGTCCATACTATGAATAGCCCTCCCTGCTCCCTGAAGGGTCATATGGGCATCAAGATGGGACCTCTATGGGATGGAGAGTCATCACTCAGGCTGGTCTTTGTTTCCTAACAGATGGGACATGGCCTAGAACAATGAAAGCCTCATCCTTACTTAAGCCCAAAGCAGAGAGGAGTCCTTAATGAGAATGGGGGTGGGGGTGGGAGGAGGGGGGGGGATGGGATGAGACTACATTGCAATACTTTACACTTGCATTTTCTGCAAGAATTATGAGCAAGGATTTGGACTCAAATAAACTTATGATTAAACTTGAGTATTGTTATAGTACTGGACCAATAGATAGCATCATGATAAATGGAGAGAAGATTAGAGCTGTCAAGGGCTTCATCTTGCTTGGATCCACAATCAACGCTGATAGAAGTAGCAGTGAAGAGATCAAATGCTGCACTGCATTAAGGAAATCTGCTGCCCAAGACCTCTTAAAGTGTGGAAAAACAAGGATGGTACTCTGATGACTAAGGAACTCCTGACCCAAGCCAAGATGTTTTCAA
>NW_022103922.1:31074886-31103918 GCF_000313985.2 Echinops telfairi
CAACAAATGTATAGATGTGCTCTACACAATTGATCTATGTATTGTGATGAATTTTATGAGCCCCAATAAATTGATTAAAAAAAAAAAAGATTAGGTATCTGGCTAGACCAGGGGTCAGGGAACTGCATGGGGGTGCGGGGGGTCTTTCAGTATGGACATGTGACTCTGAAGTCCAATGGAAATTGTTGAAAGGATATGATTCAGATACTGGTGATACTGGTGTAAGAATATATTCATGGCTCTCGGATCATTTTTAGATAGTTGTAAGGGACAGCATTGACTCTTCTATCTGAAAAGTTTGCCGACCCCTGAGCTATGCTAAGTGCAGGTCACTTGGACTTAATACTTTACAATTACCATTGTAAAGTAAAGTGAATGCTAACAAAAATCACCAGCATTTATTGAGCTAGTTAGTCATTGTGCTGACTGCTTTACTTCTATGATCTCATTTGATGCCCATGACAACCTTGTCAGGAGGGTCTAGTATTGCCTTCAGTTTACAGATGAGGAAGCTGAGGTTCATAGCAGTCGCATAAATGGTCCGAGATCCCTCTGCTAGTTAATAAGTGACTCTGGGCCATGTGCACAAAACCTGAGCTCTGAGCCACCATGCTGAAAATAGAGAAAGATTGAGGACAAATTGTACCACCAACCAGATACACAGCCCTCCAGGCCAGGCCAGGCCAGGGTCCCTGTATACCATTCATCCTGACCAGAGGCTCCTCCTGCGAAGAGAGCAGGAACTTTAAGGAGATGCTCTCCCAGGAGCTCAGGCATCTGCTGTGGAGCCCCGCCCCCACCTCCACCCCAAAGCTTTGCTACTTGCAATCTAGATGTTACCTCTGGTGCCTACTCATGCCAGGGTCAGATCACCAGGCGCTCAGCCACCTGCTGCCACTAGTGCCTGCTTGACCCAGCACAGACCCTGTTCCTCCAATGCTGTGCTGAAACCTGGACTCTTAAACCCAGAAGCTCTCCCTGGAAAAACAAAATCCATCCGCTCTTCCTTGTGCTCTCCCCCTCTAGGGGGCCAAGCAGAGTCTGCTTGATGGGTCACCACATCTGCCCGCTCCTCTTCACCTGCACTAAACTTACAAGACTGCACCTGCACCGACAGGTTGCACTCCCATGACTGCTGAGAACCGTAATAGGCATAAAGTACAGTGCTTACCAAACCAGGCCCACTGCTATCAAGTCCATTCTAATTCATGGCAACCCTATAGGGCAGAGTAGAGCTGCCCTCCTCCAGGCTCCCAAGGCTGCAATCTTTACAGAAGCAGGTTGGCACATCTTTCTCCTGGTGGGGCAGCTGCTATGTTGTGATCACCAACATTTCTGTTAGCAGCCAAGCACATAACTACTGCTCCACCAAGCCGCCTGACAGCGGCTACCGCTCACTACCACCAAATGGATTCTGACTCACAGCCACCCTACACAGGGTTTAACGAGGCTGTGAATCCTTACAAGAGCAGAGAGCCTCATCTTATTTCCAACAGAATGAAGCCCCGCCTCGTCCTGCGCCGTGCTCACAGCTGTCATGTTTGAGCCCACGGTTGCTCCACTGTCAGCCCATCTCCTTGAGGATCGTCCTCTTTTTCCCAGAAACCTACATGAGGAGCTCCACCCTGTGCTAGGGGGTCGCTAGGGATCAGCCTCAACGTGGGGCAGTGAGTTTGGTTAGAGGTTGAACACTTATCTACTTAAATTTTTCCATAACAGAACATTTATTTTTATATAGCATTTTCTAAGAATATTATCTATGAAACCACAAGTTAACACACTGGCTAACTATTTTGGGGGTGTATCAAAAGACACACGTAACTATTAGAGCTTTATAAACAAAAACCCCTACCCGACTGCATAGTTCTGGTTCAACCTCAGGTTGGTGCCTCACCTCCAGACTCCCAGCGCACCGCCCCTGCATCTGGAAGCACATGAACTCTGTCTACCTCCTGGGACCAGTAGAACAGGATGACAGTCCTCAGCCAGAACTCCTTCCTTAACCAGCCCTTGACATCCTAAAGAGTTCTTTTAGGGAATAAGCACTCAGACCTCAGCCACCTTCTGAGCCAGCACAAACTATTTCCGGATTAAGTACCCCAACCCCAGACAGCATGTAGGCTGGTGGAACTCTACCTAGGACCAGGCATCCCACCCCATCACCTCAAGAGCTCTTTAGCTAGCCAAGGGTGCTGACTCACACTGGGTGCCCTGTCCCCACAGTCTTCTCTCTACCCCTGCCTCCACTTTTCCTTTCTTTGATTCCTTTATTTCCCTTCCCTCATACTTTATCCTTCTTCGGCTTTCTCCTGTCTTTCTTTCTTCTCTAGTCTATTTTCTGGTTCTCTTTACTTTCCCCCTCCCTAGTTGTGCTTTTTCATCTTTTTTAACTCTTCCCTTGATTTTGTTTTCTTTTTCTATTTTCCCATCTTTATTTATTAAATTCATGTTTTGTCATTGTTTGCCTGCTACACCACCACTACCACTTGTCTGCTTTGGTGCTGTCTACTTTGGGTTCGTTCCTCTTGTTTTTGTTTTGTTTCTCTTGCCCCACCCTATGGGAAACAACCATGTCCACACAGCCCAGCTACCCCCACGCCTCCTGAAGCCCCATCTACTGCCCGTCTTGGGTTCATGAGCACCCCAGCAGTACATGAGTCAGGAGAAGCCTCCGGCCTACCACCTGGCCCACAGACTTGGAACTTGCCCAGGCTTGAAACTTGCCCATTTCTACTACTGTGTAAGCATATAGTTCAGCACCTGGCATAGAATAATCTCACACACACACACACACACACACACACACACAAAACCAGATTCCTTCCTTTTCCACAGAGCTCTACTACCCTTAAAACAAAACCCACTTCAAGCAGTGTGTAAAATAACCTGGAAACATTGACTCCTGGTGCTTTTTTTTAAAACAATAAATAACTTTATTGGGCCTCGTACAACTCTTATCACAATCCATCCATCCATTGTGTCAAGCACATTTGTACATTTGTTGCCATCATTGTTCTCAAAACATTTGCTTTCTACTTGAGCCTTTGTATCAGCTCCTCATTTTTCCCCTTCCTCTCTCATGAACCCTTGATAATGTCTAAATCATTATCATTATTTCATGTCTTGCACTGACGGATGTCTCCCTTTACCCACTTATCTGTTGTCCATCCCTCTGGGAGGGGGTTATAGGTAGATCATTGTGATCGGTTCTCCCTTTCTCCCCTGACCTTCCCCTTATCCTCCTGGTATGGCTACTCTCAATATTGGTCCTGAGGAGCTTATATGTCCTGGATGCCCTGTGTTTCCAGCTCTTAGCTGTACCCATGTACATGGACTGACGGCTTTTTGTATAAGAATTTGGCTAGTTTATCTCCTAAAGAATTCACTCACTCACTCACTGCTCAGCATATGAATGTCGGGGCAATATTGTTCTTTAAACTTGACTGAAGAGCCTGAATATCTTCCCAAGCTATAGCCAGAATTTGATCATCCCAAATATCACTTAGGCTTCTGGCTGAAATCACAGAGCCCTTGCTATTGCTCTTCTAAGACCATCCGTTCCTATGGTCCCCAAGGAGCTCTTCAGACACGCTATCATTGCAGGGTGGGCTCCAGCCCAGAAAGCACACACCCAGAGCCTGGCTGGCAGCTTGAGCTGACAGAAGTACAGCAGAAACATGTCCACCGTCACTGTCAAGAGCTCCAAAGCCTTTGAACTGAGGATCCGCAGCTACCGAAAGACCAGAGCTAGAGCACAGGCAGCCCTAATGAGTTGGAATGGTGGTCAGAGCCTCATTTGCATCAGTTTTCACTCATTATGATGTGATATTAAGGACATTTTCTGCTGAGCAGAGTGACCTTGACTTGAGATTTCCTGTGCTCTTCTGGGCAGATGCTCTTATGAGCATAAAAAGTAATGATTCCCAAAGAGCCATCTAATCTGACAATTTTCATCAGCCTCCAAAAAGAGATGCTACCTTTTGTCCATTTCTCCAATTTTTTTTTCAGTGTCACTATAAAAGAGAGAGAGAGAACAAGATTTGTCACCTTCAACAGTGCCCTTGAAAGAAAGTTCAGAATGTGACATAAATGTCATCTTTCCCTCATCTTTTTTCCCAGTCAGCGTCTCTCAGGAGTGAGTTAAATATACAGGCAGTCCCCCAGGGTTACAAAGGAGACCTATTCCCAAGTCTGTCTTTGAGTTGTACATGAGCTGGAACAGATGCATCCAGTTTGTGTTTAGTCTTCCTTCTGTGTAAAACAGGAGCACTGGTAGCCTAGTGGGTTAAGCACTGGACTAACCTCAAGGTTGGCATTTTTAACCCACCAGCTACTCAGTAGGAAAAAGATAAGGCGGCCTGCTTCCACAAAGATTTACAGTCTGGGAAACCCCGTAAGTTTGCTATGAGTCAGAATCAATTCCATAGCATTGGATTTTGGTTGTAGTGTAAGAAAAATATTTTCCATGATTTAAAAGCTGCATACATGTAAAGCAAGTGAGGGCTGTAGTGCCGAATTTGTTATAGGAAGAAATCAGTTGATTATTTCCAAATGAAGACAAATTTATATAACATTAAAGGGCAAGTATGAATTGTTGGCAAGTCAGATGTTCATAATCCTGGGACTTAACTGTATATGTGACAAAACTTTCAATTTTCTCTAAATCTTTGATACTCTCCATGCCTTCATGTGTGTTTGGTCTTGAATCAAGTGTACTGAACTATCAAGACCACTCAGCAAGTGTCCAGTCTATAAGGTCCTGCCTACTCTCCTCTCAACCAAGATCAAGTCAACATATAGGGACATGGGTTGGAGGGACTTGATTCTGATAATTTATAAACCTTGCTTGATATGAATCACCCTTTTATCTAACTTTTACCACAACATATCTTTTCTTCCTGATACTGAAACTACTAAAAGAAGATAAACAAAGGTTATAATATAATTTAAATGTTTATGACAAAGATCATTAAATTTATAGCATTTTGTACAAAATCAATACTTCATTATTCACCACTAGCAACAACAAAAACACTAATAAGATGATGGTACTCATTAGTAAAATCAATTTCGATGGGTTTAATAAGAATCTCAATTAAAAAGCCATATGCAGCAAAGAACAATCTGAGAATAAAATTAAGAAAACATTTACGAAAGTTTCTAAAAGCGAGTAAACTACTTTGGAACAAATTTAGCTAGGGAAGTGTCTACACTTAAAACTATAAAACTTACTGAAATAATTTAAAGTAGACCCAAATAAATGGAAAGATACCTCATGTTCATGGACTAGAAGATTTACAATGTACAGATACAGATATGCAACACAATCTTTATTGAAATTCTAATGGCCTTGTTTGCCTGGAAAAAATCCCCAAATTGCATAAAATGTCATTAAATCATAGAGAGAAACTAAGATCTGAGACATATCATGACATGAAAGAATATTTACATTCCACTAAGTGAAATAAGCCAGATGCAAAAGAACAAATATTGTATGATCTCACTTATGTAAAATATTAAGAACAGTCAAATACATTTTAAAAGACAAAGTTTACTGATCTTACAGAGACTGGTGAGAGCCCCCCTAGGCTACTACCCTTGGTCACCCTTCCGGTCTGGAAACAAACTCGCTCCCATGGCTCAATTTTTGAGCAAACAATAGACAGGTCTATAACACGAACAGGAACACTAGTGAAGTTGCACTCCCTAGAATAATCAACAAGTTGAGATCAAAAGAGACGCATCGACCAGGACGCAGTTCAGAAGGAAGACTAGAAACAGGAACACGAGAAGACAGCAGCTAAACAGTGCTGCACTGTGGGGACTGCAGTTAATGAGATGTCATAAACAAATGTGTATAAAGTGTTGAATGGAAAACTAATCTGCTCTGTAAATCTTTACCAAATTCACAATAGAAGTTTGGTGTTTTAATATGAACATGCACAGAGCCCCAAATTGACTTACTCTTAATGCATAGAGCCCAAAGTTCGTTCTTAATGGAGACTAGGAGGGAGAGAAAGGGGGAGTGGCTGCTCAAGTGTATTTATAAGGGTGACGAAAAGCTGGAGATGGAGAGTGAGCACAGTTAGTCAATGAGCTATACACATCAAAATGTTTGGCATGGAAAACATTTCATTGTGTACATTTTGACACAATAAAGCAGTCATATAAACAAAAACAAATTTTTTAATTCAATATAATTTTTTAAATATTCTCTGACTGTATTTACCATTTATCAAAATCTGTAATTTTGCTCAATCTAAGCTTTAAAATCAAGACAAACGTGCTTTCCAGTCCTTCCAAACTACTGTGATGCTTTCTCCTTCCCCTGCCCTCCTTCTCACAGTCATTCTGTATCAGTCCTTTGAGCTGCCGTCCAGCCTCTATTTCTGAAGCCCCAAGAAACTATTTCTATAATAAACACAGCCCCACACTATCAATGACTGCACCATCACCAATCCCCAAAGAGACAAGCATTAGCATCAACAGTCCAAAACAGCAGAAAATGCCAAACCACAGATTTGGGGTTCAGAATATGATTATGGGATAGGGGTGTGGGTAATAAAAGTTTCTAGAATAACAATTATATGAACATGAATTTAAACATTTGTTAGGTCAAACAAATAATCTACTTGAAAGGCAAAACTGTGTGTAGATGTTAATTAAATTGACCAGAGAAACAATCTTGGGCAAAAAAAATCCACAAAACAGATCCCAGAGGCAACAGCCAAGCTTTCCAAAAGCCTGCCTTTCTTCAACCCAAAGAGATTGGGGGCTTGAGATCTTTATTGTCCGGTCAAAACTAAACTGTGGTGGGAAGAGTATTAGTCTTGGAGTTCTGTTAACTGGCTTCAACCAATCCAAGCTCTGTCACGATCTTACCAAGAGGCAACACTGGATAGAATAGGGTTGTGCAGAGAAATGGACTTTGGACAGAAGATTTGAATTCAAATCCCAACACCATCAACTACGTCTCTGGTGACCTTAGGAACTGTACCTTTTTGTGCTTCATTTTCCTAATCTATAAAAAAGATCATCATATCAGCGTTGGAGGAATTGTAAGAATTAAATGAGATGTGCAAGTACTCGGTTGAAGTCAGTTTCTGCTGGGTAGTCTTCAGCAAGTCACTTAACCTCTCCAGACCTGTCTTCTTATGGGGAAAGTCCTGAGGCTATATAGATCTGATCACGTCAAAGGCTCTTGAAATCAAGGAACTATGAGAAGAGGTGAGACCCTGGCAGATAAACATGCATAAGAAATATCTAAGGAAAATGCAGCGTGAGTGGTTCATTAAAGCTTCCCAGAATGGTCAAAGCAAGACAGTGAAGACCAGGCAGACTGGAAAGGCAATTGTTATCCAGCTGCTTGCAGGAAGTGGGCATTCTTCACAGTTGGTTGGGTACATGGAGAACCTCTCACTCACCATAAAAGAGTCATCCCCATAGACTGAGTTAATGGAGAGAAATAAAAGAATATTAGACGAAGAAATGTTCAACACCAGAAGTAGCTTCAGTAAAAAAAATTTTAATGAGCAAAAAGCCAACTGATCCACGAGTGGGTTTCTATACTGGCTCTATCACTAGATTGTTTCCCATTTTTGCTTTGGCTACTAGGAAGCTCACAGTCTACTATACTGTGCACTTTTAATAACTTTATAGAATTTTTTCCACCATGGGTGACCCTAATGGTTCTTGAAATACTAGTAACATAACTCCAGTAACATGCAAGTCACAAGTGTACAACAAAGTGACAGGCAAGTGGTTGGCAAAATAGAGCCAGAAGGCTTCCTAGGAGTGAGGATGGAAAGACTTTATCTGATCTATTTTTCATATATGATCAGGAGGAACTAGAGAAGGACAACCCTGGAGAAGGACATCATGCAAGTTAAAATAAAGGATCAGCGAAAATGCGGAAGCCCCTCAATGAGACAGATTGACAAGGTGGCTGCGACAAGGGGCTCAAACGTAACCGCCATTGTGAGCAGGGCACGTAGCTGGGCAGTGCTTCATGCTCTTGTACAAAGGCAACGTTCTGTCTCTATGAACTGGAACCGACTGCTGGCACATAACAACATAGAATCCTGTGACATATATTTTCACCGTAACTACTTTTCCCTTTTATTCAGACACTATACTTTAATTTTATCTTCCATAATCACAGTTGTATTTTAATTCTTATTTTTGTCTTTGTCTCTATTCTTATAATCCACCTGAAATCCTTTGCGAAACCAAACTCACCGCCATTGAGTCAATTCCAACTCATACCCACCCCTTAGCGCGTCTCCGGGACTACGAATCTTTGCGGGATCAGCCAGCCTTGTCTTTCTTTCAGGGGGGCCTTGAACTAACAACATCATGATTAACACCCACTGCCTAACCCCAGAGTCACTCATTCACATTACATACAATTTCCCTATCTATAAAATAAGAGTTTGGAACTGAATTCTCAAAAACCCCTTTCAGTTCTAACTCTGTTGATTCTAATTTTTCATTTTTAAAGCTCAAAGGCCATATATACCCCCAATAGAACCTTGCATTAGTCAGTGTAGGTAGCAATGAGCTTTTCCAATGTTTTCCCATTTTCTTTATATTTTTACTTGCAGCCATTTAAGCTGTAGAAAGTTATGAGTGTTGGAAGTAGCATGAGTGAGTGCAGGTGGCTTATTTTGTCCATTCCTTACCAGTCTACTACTATGAGGTGCTGCATTCATATCTCGGAAGTCACAGCATTTAATTAATCACATGTTGGTTCTCAACATTTCAGTAGAATTTAACATTTAATTAGAACATATCACCTTCACGAGGGTTTGACTAAAAGTAGCATGTTTTTTTATAGTGTTGGTGAAGAATATTAAAAGTAATATGGCGGGGGGAAGTACTATGGATTGCCAAAAGAACAAACCAATGTGTCTTGGAAGAAGTATGGCCAGACTACTCCTTAGAAGCATAGATGACACAACTTCATCTCATGCATGTACGTTGGGCTTGTACTCAAGAGAGACCCGTCCCTGAAGGAGGATATCATGCTTGGTAGAGTAGAAAGGCAACAAAAAAGAGGTCTAAGACTCCTACTGAGATGGATGGACACAGTGGCTGCAACAAGGAGCCCAAACATAAGAACAATTGTGAGGGCGGCACAGGACCAGACAGTGTTTCCCTCTGTGGCACACAGGGTCTCTATGAGTTGGAGCCGACTTATGGCTCCTAACGACATCAACAAAAGTTTGGTGATCTCAATCTGATCTTCAACAACTCTGTGTGGTAAGCAAAGCAAGGACGCGTCTTCACTTCATTGATGAGGACACTAAAATATAAAGAGATTGACTTGCTCAAAGTCTCTCAAGGAATGACTAACCCGGGGACTTGAACTCTGATCTCTGACTCTAAATCCTTGGACCTCTCCAACAGCCCAGCCTCTGGAAAGATCAGCCCAGCTGCCCCTGAACACTTTGAGGCCACGTCTCCTAGGAAAGTAGCCTTTTTGATGCATTGGTTTGGAATTGGTCGTATCCCTCTTTGACATGACAATTGTACTGTTTGAAAACAGTGCTCCTGTACCCTTTATATCTTTTCTTCCTGAGTCAAACATCAGACTTCATTTCCCTCAGGGCAGTTAGGTACAAGTGGCCCAGTGCCTGGAGCCCATAAGCTTTCCAGGGACCTAAGGGGGGGAAAATGGATTGGCTCCAAACTACAGAACAGCAGGAGTAAAGTTAATAAGTGTTTAATTAACTGTCCGCAAAATGTAACATTGACAGCTTCATTGCCAAATGTATTACTCATAACAATGCCATTCTATTTAAGAACAATCTGTGGATTAGACTCTCTTGCTTGGAAGAATTCCTGAGTAGGCACAATGGTTGCTAAAAAGTCATAGCCTATTGTACATTAGCCATTCATTGGTAAGTCATTCCCAAATCCAAACCAAACTCACTGCCATTGAATCAATTCCTAGTGACCTGATAGGGCAAGGTAGAGCTGCCCAACTGTAACTCATTCCCGGAGGTTTCAAACTGCTTACCTCATAGTTAGCAGCCCAACATGTAACCACTGTGCCACCAGGGCTCCTAAAAGGACAATTCTAAAACTTTGATATGACTGTGGAAATGTTTGATACTTAATCTGAGATGTGTATGCATTTTCATGTTTGATATTAGAAGTGGCATGCCCTCCAGAAGCGCCAAGAGTCTATAGAAACCTTAAGAGGGTCCTAAGTCAACAGAAAAGTGGGTGAAGGGAGACAGTGTAAGACATGACAAAATAATAATAATTTATAAATTATCAAGGGTTCATGGGGGCGGGGCGGGGAGGGAGGAGAAAAATGAGCTGATACCAAGGGCTCAAGTAGAAAGCAAATATGTTGAGAATGATGAGGGCAACAAATTTACAAATGTGCTTGACACAATGGATGGATGGATGGATTGTGATAAGAGTTGTATGAGCCCCCAATATATGATTTTTTAAAGGGTGGGGGTCCTAAGTCTTCTATTGCCTAAATTTCTCCATGGAGGCCACCAAAATATCTTTTAGTAAGCTTGCTCCCTGTGGCCTGACTATATATCCACCCACCAATTGTCCCTGAATGGATTCCCACTCATGGTGACCCGGGTGTCAGAGTAGAACTATGTTCCATGGGAATTTTTTTAGGTTAAAACATTTTTAATTGTGGTAAATACATGTGTTAACATCTGACATTTTAATAATTTCACATGTATAGGTCAATGTTATTATTTCTGTTCACATGTTGCCCAATTCACATGGCTAATTTGGGGGAGGGTAGAGCACCAAGATTTTCTTTCCAGATGCCTCTGGGTAGATTCAAGCTTCCAATGATTTGGTTAGTATCCAAGCATGTAAACTGTTTGCAGTGCCCATTTATTCTAAGAGCTTCTTCTAACTGCTGGATTTGCCCAGTTAGTTCTTGTTGGTTTAAATAATAATAATAATGAAGCTACTAGGGAGCACTTTGGACCCTACCTGGCCTACCATATGCCAGGGATGACAGACACACTGAAGAGGGACAGTTGTGAGGATGGCGCAGAACCCTGTGCCGCTTCGTTCCGTTGTGCATGGGGTCCTTGTGGATCAGAACCAACCCAACAGCACCTAATAGCAACCACAAGAAGGACCCTATCAGACGCTTACTCTCTCCGCATCAGTTATACCTGGTCTCTGCCAGACAGGATGAGAAAGTATTGAAAATAGAACAAAACAAAAAACTCAAATTCTGGCCAAAAAAAGGAGCAGCTGTATAGGCTGCCACATTGCCAAGGGCATGGTTTTAAACGCCTCAGGGAGCCTTGGGGTACACGGGCAGGAAACTAAAAATATTGGAGGTTAAAAACCATCTTGCATTCAGGCACATGGACTGGTGATACTGTTAAACATCTTATATTCAAGGGGTGCATTTGGCATCCCAAATGGGCAATTCTTTAAAGGATCAAAGGCTTTATGTGCTCTTCCTGCACAGAGCCTAAGGGGAGACCATCTGGCACAAGCCTTTCCCCTCGGTGCCCTCAGATGCCACCAAGAGAAAAGCTGTAGGAAACAGCTTAGGAGTCCCAAGGGCTGGTAGTGATGACAAACCTGCTTCCTGCAGGGCCAAGCCTTTAGGGAGTCCTGGGGGAGCTAGACTACTGAGGCAACATCTTGATGGGACCAGCTAATTCTAGAACTTGCTTCCCTGCAAACTGGAGAAGGAAAACTTGAGCCTTATTTGGGTTCTAGGGAGCCTTCCTACGAGATAGAAAATACAACAAGCTCCTGCGAAGGGTTGGGGAAGGGACCAATAGCCCATTGTCATCGAGGTGGCTCTGACCCACAGCCATCTTCAATCGGGTTTCGGAGGCTGTAAATCTTTATAGGGGGAAGATAGTCTCATCTTTCTCCCTCAGGGTGGCTGGCGGCTTTGAACCACTGACTTTGAGGTTAGCAATCCAGCAATTACCTGACAGTGCCAGCAGGGCTCCTTCTCAGGAATAGGGGACATGCAGAAACCATTTCTACTCAAAGGAACTTTCTGTCTTCAGAAGCGCAACATTCGAAGTGACGAATCCAATTTGCCTCATAAGAGCCTTTGTGTCCCAAAAGAATATATATATATATATGATCCCACTTATAGGAAATATTTAGAATAGAAGAGTATTAAAGACACAAGTTTATTCAGTGTTGCCAGGGGCAGATTGAAGGGAAAGAGTAAGGAGTGCTTAATGCTTAGAGGACACTAAGGTTCTGTTAAGGACAATGGTATAATTAGGGAAAAGGTAAGGGTGATGGTTAAACAATGATAAACTTGTAATTAATGCAAATGTTTATGTTATTAAAATATTATTGTTCCATATATGCATCATAATAAAAACATGTTTTAATTCCTCTAAATTAATCTAGCACCTCAGGGAGTCTATCCAGGGATGTCCCCTATCCAATATTCCAAACACACTTGTTTCATCTCTGTCTCTAGTTAAAGCCTTGTTGCTTTAAATCGGAGTTTGCCAGATCCTTCAGGTGGGTATGCAAATCGTCTTAGGTCATGGTCTGGCTTCCCCATGCTATCTGCAGACTCCCTTTGTCTGAACTCCTACAGCTAGTCTTTGCCCCAGAACCCAGCGAGGGTGCAGGGCCACACCTTTGGTTGTCTGGGTAGAGACCCTGTGCATTCGAATGGAAAGATGACCAGTGCTTTCATGTAGAGACCCAGACAAGCAAGAAACGCCGATAGTGCTTCTGTAATACTTATTGGGTGCCTACTTGTGGGATTGCCGTGCATCAGAATCAACCTGAGAGCAATGGGTTGAGTTCGGGGTTGTTTGCTTATTTTGCATTTGTTTTTAGAAGGGACATGGGACTTGGTATTATACTTCTGTGCTTCGGTTAGATGCCAGGGAAACAATAAGAAATAAGTTCAACCTAGACCCTCCTCTCCCAAAGCTCAGTCACCTGATCTGCTCAACAGATAGCCTCCTTCCCTGACACACTGCTGGTAGCTCAGTGGCTTTATCTTCCAGAGATGCTTCATCTTTCCCAATATGAAAAGGGCAACACACCTGGAAAGCAACCCAGCAAGCAACCGGCACAGATAAGTGCACCCATTCATTCCATCTCTTGTGCACAAGTCTCTTCTTTGTGCATTGCTGCCCCCAAACACCCATGATCTATGGGTGCCTCCTGTTAATAAAAATCAGCTACTTCAAGTTGTAGCTCTAGTACAAAGGAAGAAAATATGGTAAGTGATAAAACCCTATGGCTATTCAATATAATACCAATCAAATCAGCTCTTTCTCCTGGAATAAGTAGGAGCAATTTATCTCCGGTGCATATATGACAAAAAGAAAACAGAGCTTATGAAAGTATATTTATTTTCTATGAATCTTAAAACAACATCCCTCATCCACATTAAAATATTCAAAACCCTGCTTCATAGTCACCTGCAGGGTACATGACTGATTAGAAAGAAGCAGGCTTGAATCGTGGGGTTGATTCCTTGAGGGCAAATGTGCTGGAGGTGACTCTCTGCTCTGTCTTATAGATTACAAGAGAAAGCTTCTCCCATCTATGGCCACAGACACCGGTTTCTCTGAGCCTTTCAAAGCATCTCATATCTGACCTCAATCTTTCTTAAATGCCATTTATTTCTTCTCTATCTGGTAAATTTTAAATATCACATTTTTAAATTCAAATATCACTTAAAAAACACACCCTAGTACCCAAAAGTTTGATTTAACATTTTAAAACTTCCAAATCATCTTAAAATTAGGTATTTTGTGGTTTCCTCTTATTTACTGCAATCGGATACCTGTGCCCTTTATGAAATAAATGATGGGACTCTGGGTCTGCTCCCAGGGCTGCGTCATGGGGGCTGCTGGTCCTTGGAGCCAACCACCGAGCTGTCTCCCTGTTTCCACTAAGTTTGGTGGCCTCTGCACCCACCATCCTGTAATCTCATGCATCCTGAATCCTGGGTCTTGGGCTACATGAGTCTGAAGAGAGCCTTGGCTAGCATAGGACCTATGGACTACAGTTGGACTGGGATGCTTTCTTGATATTAAGTTACTTCTTGTTACACAGTTCCTTCTTATACATGGATGAGTGTCACTGGTTTTATTACTCTAGACAACCCAGCCTAATACAATGACAAAGAAATAATTTTTTTAAGACTTCACATTAACAGAGAAGAATTACTGAAAGCCGAATGAAGGTCGAACATGATAGTAGAACAAGAGGAAAGTGAAAGGAAATAGAGGAAAGAACTAGGAGGCAAAGGACATTTATAGAGGTCTAAATACAGGCATATATACATGTAAATACATTTATATATAACAATGAGGGAATAGATCTATGTACATATATTTAGATGTTAAGTATTAAGGTAGCAGATAGACATTGGGCCTCTACTCAAGTACTCCTTCAATGAAAGAACACTTCGTTCTAATAACCTGGCATTCCATGATGCTCACCTTCCCAACATGATCACTGAAGACAAAATGGGTGCATAAGCAAATGTGGTCAAGAAAGCTGATGGTGCCCAGTTATCAAAAGATATAGAATCTGGGGTCTTAAAGGCTTGAAGATAAACAAGCAGCCATCTAACTGGGAAGCAACAAAGCCCACATGGAAGAAGTACACCAGTTTGTGTGATCATGAGGTGTCAATGGGATCAGGCATCAAAGACTCAAACCAAAAAATCATATCAATGTGAATGTGGGGGAGAGCGAGCAGAGTGGAAACCCAAAGCCTATTTGTAGACATCCCCTCACAGAAGGGTCACAAGGAAAAGATGAACCAGTCAGGGTGCTGTATAGCACTGATAGAATGAACAACTTTTCTCTAGTTCTTTAATGCTTCCCCCCACCTCCACTATCATGACTCTAATTCTACCTTACAAATCCAGCTAGACCAGAGCATGTACGCTGGTAGAGATAAGAACTCTCAACACATGGAATCCAGCACAAATAAACTCCTCAGGATCAATAATAAGAGTAGCAATACCAGGAGGGTACGGTGGGGGTACATATAACCCTCTTCTAGGGGGACAAACAACAGAAAAGGGACTGAAGGGAGACAGCACTTAGTGTAAGACATGAAAAAATAATAATTTATAAATGATTAGGGCTCATGAGGGAGGGTGTGGGAATGAGGAGGTGATACCAAGGGCTCCAGTAGAAAGAAAAAGTTTTGAAAGCACTGATGGCAACATATGAACAAATGTGCTTGACACAATGGATGGATGTATGGATTGTGATAAGAGCTGTAAAAGCCCCCAGTAAAATCATTTTTAAAAACAACAGCCACCAAAAGGGCTGCACATTAAAGGGAGAAAATCCTCTGATGAAATGTCAATTTTGCACAAAGACGAAAGTGTCTTTTGTTTGGCAGAATCACTAAAAGAGTTAAGGAAAAACAGCAATTACAGCTTAGGAACAGAACATCCTATACTAAAAATTCATGCAAGCTTTTATCAAATCACTGCTGTCATTTTACAAGAGAATAACAAGAAATCCGTTTAGGGTATTCAGGCCTTGTTTCTTAGCAATTTATAGATGCTATGGGCCTCTTAGGAATAAGCAACTAAGCTAAGATGGGAGGAAAGTTAAGAGCAAGGTTTTGTGTTTTTTTGTCTTCCAATCATTTTATTGGGGGATCTTATAGCTCTTATCACAATCCATACATACATTCATTGTGTCAAGCACACTGGTACATATGTTGCCATCATCCTTTTCAAAACATTTTCTTTCTACTTCAATCCTTGGTATCACCTCCTCGGTTTTTTTCCTCCCTTCCTCATCCTCCCACCCTCATGAACACTTGATAAATTATAAATTATTGTTATTTCATATCTTACACTGTCCGCTGTCTCCCTTTACCCATGTTTCTGTTGTTCATCACCCTGGATGGGGGTGGGGGATTAATACGTTGATCATTGTTATCAGTTCCTCATTTCTCCCCCCACCCCACTTCCCCTACCCTCATTATTGTTCCTGAGGAGTTTATCTGTCCTGGATTCCGTGTGTTGAGAGCTCTTATTTGTACCAATGCACGTGCTTTGGTCTAGTTGGATTTGTAAGGTAGAACTGTGGTCATGATAGTGGGGGAGGAAGCATTAAAGAACTAAAGGAATATTGCATGTTTTGTGGTACTATACTGCACCCTGACAGCCTTGTCTCCTCCCCGCAATCCTTCTGTAAGCAGATGTCCAGTTGCCTACAGATGGGCTTTGGGTCTCCACTCTGCACTCCCCATCATTCACAATATGATTTTTTTGTTTTATGAAGCCTGATACCTGATCCTATGAACATCTTGTGATCACACAGGTTAGTGTGCTTCTTCCATTTGGGCTTTGTTGCTTCCCAGCTACATGGCTGCTTGTTTATCTTCAAGCCTTTAAGACCCCAGATCCTATATCTTTTGATAGCTGGGCACCATCAGCTTTCTTGACCACATTTGCTTATGCAACCATTTTGTCTTCAGCAATCATGTTAGGAAGATGAGCATCACAGAATGCCTGGTTATTAGAACAAAGTGTTATTGCGTTGAGGGAATACTTGAGTAGAGGCCCAATGTCCATCTGGAGAGCAAGGTTTTGAATACAACAAGAAGTAAATCAATAAGGAAATTATGAAAAAGACTTCCTTCATATGTGTTCATAATGCTACCCCTGCCACCCAGTTTTAAAGGCTGTAGCCATCACATAGTAATTCCTTTAGTCAACCAGAATCCACATATATTCATAAAGGTTTAGAAGGAAGAACCAAATTTAAGGGAAGAAAAGCCCAGAAAAAGTGGATCAAAATATAGAGTGTTATCAATGAAGTTGTGGAGTGACCAGAAATTCAGCACTTGACCCAAAGATACCAAGTAGAGAGTATGTGTGTGAGTGTGTATATATATATGCTCTGCAGCCTCAGTGTCGTCCACCACTTGTCTGTCAGTTTGTCATACTATGGTGGCTTGTATGTTGCTGTGATGCTGAAAGTTATGTCATTGGTAACTTTTTGCAACAACAAAAACAGTGACTATACACAGAGTTCTCCAGATAGAATGCACAAAAATAAAATTGACTACATCTGTGGGAAGAGACGGTGGAGAAACTCAATATCAGCCGCTAAAACCAGGCCAGAGGGTGAATGTGGAACAGACCATCAATGGCTCATACATAAGTTCAGGTTTTTTTAAAAGTTCCGGTTGATGCTAAAGAAAATTAAAACCAGTCCACAAGAACAAAAATACAGTGAACCCTCGCCACTTCGCGCTTCGACTTCTGCGGCTTCACTCTATCGCGGTTTTTGCATAACAGCGCATGCTCTGTCATTACTGCCACTGATTGGCTCATACTGTACACGCTTCTGTCTGCATCGCTACGTATTGGAGCTACGTATCAGATGCATTTTTGCTTTTGTACAGTGTACTGTAATTGTTTGCGATTTTTAAGAAATTTTATCTAAGCCCTATGATGGCTCCTAAACGAGCTGCTTCTTCTAAGCCTTCTGACAATAAAAATAAGCGCCAGAGGAAGATGCTCACCATCCAGGAAAAGGTAAAACTTTTGGATATGATCAAAGATGGCAAGAAAATCATGGAGGTTGCACGCCATTGATTACAGTATTTGTAAGAACTATGTATAATAATACTGTATGTGAAATATGTAATACTGTAAACTAGATGCCATAAATAATATAATAAATAATAAATGATAATTGTAACGTCCAAAATGTTTTACTGTATTTTCCCTTTTTCGTTTAATAAATTGGGTAATACGAGTGTAATGGTGACTAAAGGGTGTTTTTTCACGTCCTCTATGCTCTAACTACGAAAATATTTGATTTACAAATAAGGAATCCTACTTCGCGGAATTTCATTTATCACGGTAGGGTCTAGAACCGATTAACCGCGATAAACGAGGGTTCACTATATATTCTATGTTGAGTATATCCCACCTGACTTTTGAGACTATTTCAAGAACATATTTGACTCGTTAACCACTAATAACAAATGACCTGGTGGGCTGTGGGATGACATCAGGAACATCACACATGAGGAAAGCAAACTTGCCCTTAACCTTAAAGTAGCTAAAGCGAGTGGAATAAATGATGAAGCAAAAGAACTGAACAGAAAATTTCATAGTAAAGTATTATAATGAAATGTGCAAAGACATAGAATAAGAAAACCAAAAGGGAAGAACACACTTGCGTCTTAAGCTGAAAGAACTGAAGAAAAAATTCAAGCCTCAAGTTGCAATACTGAAAGATTCTATGGGCAAAATATTAGATGACACAGGAAGCATGAAAAGAAGATGGAAGGGATGCAAAGAGTCACTGTACCAAAAAGAACTAGCCAACAATCAACCATTTCATGCGGTATCATATGAACAAGAGCCAATGGTACTGAAGGAAGAAGTCCAAGCTACTCTGAAGGCATTAACCTAAAACAAGGCTCCAGGAACTGACAGAATATCTCAATGGAAATGTTTCAACAAGCTAATGAAGCATTGGAAGCACTCACTTGTCTATGCCAAGAAATTTGGAAGACAGAAACATGACCAACTGGCCAGAAGAGATCCATGTTTGCACCCGTTCCAGAGAAAGTTGAACCCACAGAATGTGAAAATTATAAAACAATGTCATTCCTGTCACATGCAAGCAAAATTTTCCTGAAAATCATTCAAATAATGGTTTCAGCAATACATTAACGAGGAGCTGCCCAAAATTCAGGCCGGATTCAGAGCAGCATGTGAACAAGCGACAGCACTGCTGATGTTAGATGGATCTTGGCTGAAAGCAGAGTACCAGACAGGTGTTTACTTGTGTTTTATTGACTGTGCCAAGGCATTCAACTGTGTGGATCATCACAAACTACGGATAACCTTGAGAAGAACGAGAATGCCGAAACACTTCATTGTCCTGGTGGGAAATCTGTACATGCTAACTAGGTGAACAGAACCAGGGAATGCTGCAGGGTTTTAAAAGTCAAGAATGGTGTACATCAGGTTTGTATCCTCTGCCATATTTATTCAATCTGTATGCTGGGCAAATAGTCAGAGAAGTTAGACTATATGAAGAAGAATATGGCATCAGGTTTGAAGGAAAGCTTATTAGCAACATTTGATATGCAGTTAACACAACCTTACTTGCTGAAAGTGAAGAAGACTTGAAGCACCTTGCTAATGAAGACCAATGATTACAGCTTTCAATATGGATTACAACTTACAGTAAGCAAAACCAAAATCCTCATAACTAGACCAATAAGTAACATCATGATAAATGGGGGGGGGGGCGGGATATTGAGGTTGTCAAGGATTTTGTCTTGCTCGGATCTACAATCAATGCTCATGGAAGCAACAGTGAAGAGCTCAAAGGACACATTGCATTGAGTCAGTCTGCTGTACAAGAGCTCTTCAAAATGTTAAAAAGCAAGGATGATACTTTGAGGACTAGAGTGTGCCTGACACAAGCCATGATCACTTCGATTGCCTCATATGCATGTGAAAGTTGGTCAGTGAATAAGGAAGATGAAGGAAGAATCTATGCACATCTTTAGCATTTCCTTTTGAATGCTGAACTGTATTGTTTTAACAATGGTGTTCTGAGCCCATCTCATGAGGCACAGGCTTTATAAAGATTACACATGATGAAACACACCTCATTCCCTTGGGGGTTGGAGATAATGCTATCTAGAGTCCAATAAAAACCACTGCAAATAACTTTACTTCTTTATAGTCTTCTGTATGTTGGCTAAATTATGGGTTTTATAATATTACCCCCTGGGCTTTTTTTTCCCTAGCAGAATTGCCCTTGAGGCTCCTACCTCTGAAAGCTGCTTAAATATCCCTCACAGTGAAGAAGGTATAAACGCTCATAGTTTATAAGTGACAGGAAGGAAAATGATAATATCTTGTCTAAGCTTTAACTGCTCAGAAATGTCTGCTCCCAGTATGTTTTAAAGGATGAATGACCAAATCTGAAATAATCTCTGTATCTAGAGCACAGCGTTTGACAATTTCATACCTCAGTGTTTTATAAAAAGTCTCCCTAATTAAAGCTCTTTCATGGAATAAATCCAATTTAGCACAATCAGTAGAAATGGTGGGCCATTCTCTGTATACCAAGATGGTGTTATCCATCTTCAATGCACAGTCATGGATGTATGCATAAGGTGCACACCAGTACCTGCTGAGAGTCCTCAGACTTTAGTAGCAAGCCCTCAGCCTTTGGTGAGCAATCAAGAGCTAGGGCCAAATGATGGCAATGACTTTTCTGTTGTGCAGCAGGGATGTCAACTATCATGGCACAGTCTTGACAAAGAAGCAAGTAGGTGGCATGCATGCTAAGACCCCACCTCCAGTGATGTCACAAACATCATTAGTCAACGCTAGGGGTGGCCATAGCTCCAGACAGTCAATGGCCTTGAGTTGTCATATGAGATCATTCGTGGACTTTGGGATGTGATGTTGTTGTTAGATGCCATCAAGTCTGATCCAACTCATAGCAGCTTTATGTTGTTGCTGTCATTGTTGTCACTGTTAAGTTCCATGAGTTGATTCCAAATCACAACAACTCTAATAGACAATAAACAAAACTGCCCGGTCCTGCAGCATCCTCACAATTGTTCTTGTCTGAGCCCATTGTCGCAGCCACTGTGTCCATCCATCTTGTTGAGGGTCTTCCTCTTTTTCACTCCCCTCTACTTTACCAAGCACGATGTCCTTCTCCAGAGACTGATCTCTCCTGACCACATGTTCAAAGTTCCTAAGACAATGCCTCACTATCCTCACATCCAGGGAACATTCTGGCTGTGCTTCATCCACAATGGAATTGTTTCTTCTTCTAGCAGTTCGTGGTACTTTCAATTTTCTTCTCCAACCCCATAATTCAACTGTATCAATTCTTCTACAGTCTTCCTTTTTAAATATCCAGCGTTCACATGCATAGGAGACGACTGAAAGCACCATGGCTTGGGTCACCTGCACCTTAGTCCTCAAAGTGACATCTTTACTCTGGGTTTTGTGCAGCAGATTTGCCTAAGGTCATGCACCATTCGATTTCTTGACTGCTGCTTCCGTGAGTGCAGACTGTGGAGCCGAGGACAATGAAATTATTAAGGTTCAGTCTTCTCACTGGTATCATGATACTGACCATTGGTCCAGTGTGAGGATTTTTATTTTCTTTACATTGAGATGTACTTCCTACTGACAGTTGTAGTCCTTCCTTTTTTTCAGTACATTTTTTTTTTTTATTAATTGATGGGACCACTCCTGCCGGCTGACGTTGAGGACAAAGTCCAGCGACAGATGGCCCGACTTCAAAGAAGTCAGACTGTAGGAATTGGTTGCCGAAATCCGCTCACAAATTGTTTTGTTGCTGCTGCTATGATATTCTGGAGTATGTTTATGTTTTACTCCAGACCATGTAAAAATGAAACCATTATTGCCACTATGAGCAATAATGAGACCACGATGAATAATTCAGGGGAAATCACAGTACCCATAAAGAGAAGGGATGCAAATGATAGAATGACTGAGTTAATTATCAAAGCCATACAAGGGAATGAGGATTTTGGTATATTTATGGGAAAAATGCAAAAGTTAGAATTGGAACAACCCCAATTGACTACAGTAACTCCCGAGAAGTTCCCTTTCTGGGAAAGAGTGCCAAAGATAAGAAACAACCCTTGATTCACTCAGTAAAACCCCTTAATAAATTTGCTTATAGTAAAGGGGACAGTAATGATAAAACCCCTGACTACTCTTCCTCCGTGGGATTACACTGGCATTTATGACAACAATGGAGAACATATTATTGAGGTAAATGGGAAGCGTGTAAAATTTTTAACCTTATTTTTATGGGAAGAATAAAAAGGGGTGGCCCAGTTTGGTGCATTAGATCTATTGAAGACAAAATGAGGTGTACAAAAATGTTATTACAGAGTGGATTGTGTAGATGGTGCATAATGGAAACAAGAGAACAGCGGAAGCCCGATTGAAAAGGCAGGTAAAAGAAATGGAACGAAGGCTTAAAGAACGTAATATTGGGGTTTAAATGGAGAGAAAATGTTTTGAGAAACGATGTACAAATGCGCTTTACACAATTGATGTGTGTATGGATTGGGATAACAGTTGTATGAGCCCCTAATAAAATGTTAAAAAAAAAAAAAGAACGTAATATTGATGAAGCATAGAAAGAATATTTAGCTAACTTAGACCTTTGTAGACTGAACTTTGTATTTTAAGTTCATGCCAATTTTCTCCTATCCACTTCCTTGAACTTGAACACTGTTTGGCACCATTACCACAGACCTATTTCAAGAACCATTCATGTCTACGGTTAATCACAATGTACATTGGTCAAGATTGAAAACTTAAATGAACCAGTCACCCAGAAAGAACGTTCCGAGAAAATTTAAACAGAACCTCCTGGACAACTTTATACTTTGCACCTTTTATTATTAGAATTTTTTCTTTCCGTTTTGATTGTATGATTGTTAGAAAATATTGTTTAAATAGAACCTTAAAATTGTAATAAAGCAGCAGATGATCACTGACCTGACTCTGCTCATCCCTCTCGCGTCGACGCCTTACCCACCGAACAGGGGACCCCTCACCCCGCTGTGGCTGGACCGCAGCAATTAATCATTTTATTGGGGCTCATACAATTCATCACAATCCATACATACATCAATTGTGTAAAGCACACTTACACATTTGTTGCCCTCATCATTCTCAAAATTCGCTTTCCGCTTGGGTTCCATGAATTAGCTCCTCATTTTCCTTTTTCCTCTCCCTCTCCCTCCCAGTTGTAGTCTTTGATCTTCATCAGTAAGATCAAATCCTCTTTGGGTTTGCAACATTGTCTCATCTGCTATCATAGGTTGTTAATGAGCCTTCCTCCAATGTAGGTACTCATTATTCTTGTTAGAGTCCACCTGCTCAGATTATTTGCTCACCATACATAGTGAATCAATATGGTAAAAAGATACAACCCTGATGCACACCTTTCCTGATTTTAAACCATGGCCTGTGCCTTTCTGTTCAAATAACTACTCTTGGTCTGTGTACAGGTCTTGTATGAGCACAATTGAGGGTTCTGGAATTCCCATTCTTTGCCATAGTTTTCACGGCTTTTTTATGATTCATAAAGTCGAATGGCTCTGTGTACTCAGTAAAACACAAATAAACATTTTTCTGTTCTTCTCTGCTTTTAGCCCCAGAGCACCAATGTAGCAGTTCTATCCTGTCCTATAGTTGTCAATAGCAGTGAGTTTGTTTTGAAATATGGAGTTATAGTCTTTAGGATTCCCACAAAATTACTGGATAAGACTATGCAAATATAGTGTTATGGCCCACCAATGAGATTGAATAGCATGCTACAAATGCAAATAAGCAGAGCTAAGAAAACTAAAGACACGTGGGAGAAATTGGTTCAAAGACTTAATGGACCATGCAAACCTCCACTCCCATGACCCTGCAGTCAGAATTAGATGATTCTCTGCTCCCACTACCAACTGTTCTGAAAGGGATCACATTAGAAGGTACTAGCTAGAATATGAGGAAAGTGTGGAATAAAACTCACAATCATAAAACAACTAGGCTTATAGATCAGATAGAGACTGGTAGAGCCCCCCAAAACTATTACCCATAGTTATCCTTCAGATCTGGGGAAAAAAACTTACCCCCATGGTTCAATTTTCAGTGAAACCATAGCCAGGTCTATGAGGGGAACAATAACATTAAGGAAGTACATATATCTTAGAATAAAAGGGCAGCATTTACCCAAGGACAATGTTCAGAAGGGTTAGCAAAAAAGGAGGAACAGAAATAGCATAGGGAAGAAATTAGATAAGCTATCGTAAATCATAGGGATTGCAATCCATCACATGAAACAAAATGTGTTTAAACTGTGTATGAAACATTGATCTGCTCTGTAAACCTCCATCCAATTCACAATAAAACACCTTTTTAGATTAAAAACAAAAAAAGAGCATTGATTGTGGACCCAAGTAAGGAAAATTCCTTGACAACTTCAACTTTCTTCCATTTATCATGATGTTACCTGTTGATCCAGTTATAAGGATTTTGTTTTCCTTGACATTGAGTTGTGATGCATACTGAAGGCTGAAGTCTGTGGTCTTCATCAGCAGGTGCTTCAAGTCCTCCTCACTTTCAGCAAGCAAGAGTGTGTCATCTGCATATCACAGGTTGTTAATAAGCCTTCTTCCAATAAGCCTTCTTCCAATACCAAATTCTTCTCCACATAGGACAGCTTCTCTGTTTGCTCTACATGTAGATGGAATGAGTATGGGGAAAGGATACAGCCCTGACACACATCTTCCTTGATTTTAAACCATGTAGCATTCATTTGTTCACACAATTTCCTCTTGATCCATGTACAAGTTCCAAATGAGCACAATGAAATGTCTGGAATTCTCATTCTTCTTAACACTTGCCATAGTTTGTTATGATCAGCCTTTGCAGAGTCAATAAAACACAAGTAAATATCTTTCTGGTATTATCTGCTTTGAATGATATTCCTTGTCCCACATCCTCTTCTGAATCCGACCTAAAACTCTGGCAGCTACCTATCAATGTACTGCTGCAATCTTGTTGGGTGATCTTCAGCAAAATTTTACTTGAATGTGATATGAATGATGATACTGTTCTATAGTTTGCACATTTTGTTTGGTCACCTTCCTTTGGAATAGGTACAAATATGGTGTCCAATTATGAGGACTACATTAACAACATGAAAAACGTGGATAAATTGTTGCATAGAACACTGGTTTTCTAGAGGATGTACACTGGTACAGATAGGAACTGGAAACACAGGGAATCCAGGGCGGATGATCCCTTCAGGACCAGTGGTGTGAGTGGCAATACTGGGAGGGTAGAGGAAGGGTGGGTTGGAAAGGGGGAACTGATTACAAGGATCTACATGTGACCTTCTCCCTGGGGGACGGACAACCGAAAAGTGGGTGAAGGGAGACATCAGACAGGGCAAGATATGACAAAATAATAATTTATAAATTATCAGGGGTTCATGAGGGAGTGGGGAGCAGGGAGGGAGGGGAAAATAATGAGGAGCTGATGCCAGGGGCTTAAGTGGAGAGCAAATGTTTTCAGAATAATGAGGGCAATGAATGTATAAATGTGCTTTACGCAATCGATGTATGTATGTATTGTGATAAGAGTTGTATGAGCCCCTAGTAAAATGATTAAAATTTTTTTAAAAAAGAAAGAAAACTGGTTTTCTCTGTAAACCTTCACCTGATGCACAATAAAAAAATTTTTTTTAATTAAAGTACATGGAACCCTTGTCTAAGGTATATGAAACCCTAACAAGGGGATTTGTCAATTTTGCCATACCTCTAGACTTAAAAAGAAGTCTATCATGGGGATGAGGAAATGTCACTATTATCAGAAAGGAGCACATCATTTGGGCCCAAGAACCCCATACAGAGAACCCAGGAGATAAACAGAGAATCTGTAACCCCAGAAGTAGCATAAAACAATGAGAAATCAGTGTAAGACAGCACAAGTGAAGGAGCACTTCCTAATAGTGAAGAAGCACTTCTGGCCAGGGATTATTGGTAGAATGGGGTGCCCTCAAGCAGTTATTGGTAGAGTTAAAGGGCTTTGTAACACTTATTCAAGCAGAAAAGAGGCTAGGCCAGCCCAAGAGACCTGAGAGGCCAAAGGACAAGGCGAAGTCTGCCTGTAGGCATGGTCAAGAAGCTGTCCTAACCGAAGAACTACATTGAGCCTTTTCTGATCCTTAGTTGTAATCTTACTTCCCTTAAAAAACAAAACAAAACAAAAAAAACCCAAGAGTATTGTCTGGAAGTTCTGTGAAGTAATTACTGCAAATTACCAAACCCAGCAAAGAAGCAGAGGCCCATGGAAGGAATGACTGGTGTCAGAATTGGTAAAAAAAAAAAAAAAAAGTTGGCATGCCAGGTTGTGTGATCCAAGAATGACAATAACAAAATTCAATTATGCCAAAGGAAAAGGTATCAGAGCCTAAATTCTGTACACCCAATTGAAGAAGGCTGTGGTCGACAGTGGGAGCCCAAAACTCATCTGCAGAGTATCTAGTCAGATTAAGCTGCTGGCAAATCCCCTCTAGCCACAGCAAGAGTCTGGGACTATCAGATAGAGATCATTGTAATCATATTATACTGGATTGAACTTGATACTTGGTCAGTTGACCCAACCTGAAATTGTTCTAGTTGCAAATATTTCTTGCTTGTTCCATGACAATAATTTCTTTCCTGGTCTTTTTAAATACTGATGGTGATCTTTTCTTTCTTACTCATTATTTATATTTTTATCTTTGTATTATTATTTTATCCTCATCTACAAAAAAGCTTGGGAGTGTAGGTATGTTTGACCCCACCTTCATAAGAATCAGCTTTAGGCTGGTGACCATGATGCTCCCTTCTGCTTGAGAGGTCAGAGAAGGTCAGACACCCATGCCATGCCATTTGAACAATCTATAACTCATCTTTCAGAAGGACCATTTTTTTGCCAGAAGATGGTCAGAAAACTTGTTATAAAGATTTTCATAGTCACTTCTTTTCTTTTTATACAATAAGGATTGCTACGATTTTACTATTTAAAGAACGAACGATGCCAATGACTTCTGGTGGCATATTGTACTCCTCTGACTTCAATAATTTCCTACAAAGATTGTCTCTCAATAAAACAGTGAATTAATTTCACATGTGGAGCTAAAGTTCCAGTCTCACCACAAGATTATTTGTATTCCAATCAAAGCAACTGCTCCCATGGTGGTTACACTTAGGTATGAAATATTCGTTTTCTAATTAAATCATTTCCTGTCTGACCATGCCTGACACTTTCATCACCTGTGCAGTGTGCTCACTTAGAGATGTTCATCCCTCAGATGTCCAATCCCGCTGGGTCATTGTCCCAGCAGCAGATAGAGTGTGAGTAAGTATCTATCCATCATCAGGAATCTAAAGGCTACACATCCCATCTTATCCCTTGACCAAAAGAAAGAAGCTCTTTTACTAATACTAGAGACAGGGAAGATAGCATTGTATCTAATAACAAGAAAGTACAGAGCGAAAAATAAGTGAGGGGGAAATCATCGCTAGTAGGATTATTTAAACCCTTTCTCCTAATCAAAACTACTTTGCAACAAATATACTGCAATCATTCTGAAGAACTCTGAGAATTAATTATTTTTGCTCCCTAGTCTTAGAACCTACCACTGAATAGAACTAGATGGAATTCATCTTTTTAAAGAAAAAATAATTCGGGGTGGTTTTTTTTTGGTTGCTGTTCTCAAGAAATATGTTAATAATGAGCTGGACACAAAATGCATGGTGATTAATTTAAAGCTCAAATGTCTTGGCCTACATATGCCCTGAGAACTATTTGATTCACTTGGGGAAATTAAGAAAACATAGTGCTGTATTAGCAAGGATTTCCAAAGAATCACATTTTGTCTCAAATTAGAGACTCTTGACCTGCCATAACTACAAGCTTTGGCTCTTATTCACTTCTTACATGAAACATGTTGGATGTTTTTCACTGTTTTAAAAAATTGGAAATATATTTTCAAGCAGCTGAATGTGGATATTTACCAAATTGAAAGTAAGCACAAGCTTCAGACAAATATTTTATCATCTTAAATGAACCAAGTTTCTCTCATTTCAAAGGGAACTTAAACCAGAACCTGAGGGATACTTAAGGTCTTTCTCTGCCATCACTGAGGGTGTAGCGTCTAGTAAAGGTTATCAGACTCTACATTTATGTCGTGAGTGTCAGGGGAGCCAGCCCTAACACATCATCATAGGCCCAGCAGGCACAATTGTACAGCGATAAGAAGTAAAGATTATAGTAAATCATAGAGAATAAGAGAGAGAGAAGAGAGAGTGTAAAGGAGTGAGACACATTTTGTGGTAGCATGCTCAGCTCAGTCCCTCTTGGTGGTCCATGTGAGGATGTGGAAGGTGGGAATTGCAGGAGCGAGTGAGAGAGATTTTTTTACTAAGGCTTATATATCTTTTGGGGGTCATGCAAAGCACCCTAATTACAGGTAAAGGCATACATCATAGGAAGGGGTTGTACCATAAGCAATACAGCAATGGGAGGGGGACGATCTAGGGGTATACACGCAATTGGAAGGGGAGGTATTGGGGGTACACATGGGAAAAGATGGGTGGATCCTAAATTAATGATGGCAGCCTAACCTTGATTGCCCTTGAGCTGGATATTCAAAGCTTTGGGGTGGGGGGAGTAATCCATTGTCCCTAACAGCAGGGAGTGAGCCCCACCTATGGTGGGATAAACAATAGTGTCTGATTGTTCTGGATGGCTGAATGCCTACAGGGAGAATATCTCTAAGCATCTGACCTCCCACCTTGTGCTGGCAAACAGCCTCTAATGTTTGGCATATCTTTGGGGGAGACAAAGCTGGGAGAGTCTGTTTATATGCCACACATGATATGTTTCTTGGGACACATGACTAAAAACTTTATTTATTTATTTATTTATTTATTTATGTTATTTTATTTTATTAAAACTTTATTTTTCATGCCTATTTGAAGGTAAGGATATTCAATTCACTAGATGTGAGCTCCTGCCTGTACAAAAACTTGGTCTCAGTTCTGGTGGTCTTCAAAGATGAAGAGATCCCTGACCTCAAGAGCTTCCTCAGGAAAGAAGAGATACATTCATAATTTAATAATTTTTTTTCTTAACTGACGCAAGGAAGTTCAACATTACAAGTATTAAAGGTAGAAGTATGAATGTTAGAAGTTAATATATTAAAGTTATCACTGTCTTCACATGACTTACTTCCAATATTCTACAACAAGTTGTAACATTTACTTAGCATCATAATCCAGGCTAAAAGTTAAATCTGCTTTTCTCCCTTGATCAAAACTAGTTTCTTTCTTTTTTTAACATTTTATTAGGGACTCATACAACTGTTATCCCAATCCATACACACATCAATTGTGTAAAGTGCATTTGTACATCGTTTCTCAAAACATTTTCTCTCCATTTAAACCCCCGACA
>NW_022103922.1:31105738-31112822 GCF_000313985.2 Echinops telfairi
GTAACCTGTAGAGAGTATAAAAGCTTGGCTTGTGCCCCAGGCCGGGGTCCTTGTCTTTGGTGACCACTGCGTTGGTGCCTTAGCACTCGGGCCCTAGCTCGAGCTAGTCAATAAACTCCTTTGTTGTTTGCAGCCTCGGTGACTCTGCCTCTCTGTTCCTGGGGCCACAGGAAAGTCGGCAGTAACAATTTAAAGTACAAAAGAAAAGTGTACAATAAAGTACAAAAGACAAGGAAATGGGGGACATAAACTTCACAGTTAATTTAATCTTTTGTCCTTTAATCAATATTAACAAATTATTGGTTTGCCATTTTGAAGGAACACATGGCAGGGGTAGAAGAAGGCATATAAGAGGGGCTGATTTTTCATGACAGGATCTCAAGTACACTACACTAAAGATGAGTCATCAAAATGCACGGTCTAATCCTGAATCTGTCAAATCCAATACTGGACCCAAGATGAGCAGCTTCTCGGTGACAAACTCATATTAAATGAGCCAGATTATAATTCTTAAATCCAGAAAGCCTATCCACCCATTCTTCATTCAAACTATGTCTTATTCTGGAACTAATTTAAGGCAACTTAATAAAATGCAAACAGATTTCAAGAGACAATAAATCTAAAATAAGAAGAAAATTTAGGCAAAAAGAATATATGCATAAGTAAGCAGGTTTGTTCTGATGCACATAGTCAAATGCCTTTGTACAGTCATTAAAACACAAATAGACATTTTTCTGGTATTCTCTGCTTTCAGTCAAGATCCATCTGATATCAGCAATGATAACCCTTATTCCACATCCTCTTCTGAATCCGCCCTGAACCTCTGACAGCGCCTTATCAATGTACTGTTGTAAACATTTTGGAAGGCTCTTCAGGAAACTTTCACTTGCATGTGATATTAATGATATTGTTCCATAATTTGAGAATTCTTTGGGGTCACCTTTCACTGAAATGGTTACAAATATGAATCTCTTCCAGCCAGTTGGCCAAGTAGCTGTCTTCCAAATTTCTTGACATAGATGAGTGGGTTCTTCCAGTGTTTCGTTAGCTTGTTGAAACATTTCAGTTGATATTCTGTCAATTCCAGGAGCCTTGTGTTTAGTTAATGCCTTCAGTGCAACTTGGACTTCTTCCTTCGATACCATTGGTTCTTGATCACATGCTACCTCATGAAATGATTGGATGTTGACTAGTTTTCGGTGCAGCGACTCTATTCTTTCCATCTTCTTTGATGCTTCCTGCATTGTTCAATACTTTGCCCAGAGAATCTTTCAGTATTGCAACTTGAGGCTTGAATGCTGAGGTTTTTCTTCCTTTTTGGTTTTCTAACACTGTGTTTGAACATTTTTTTTCTTTTATTTTCTTTCCTTTTTTTTGCACATTTCATTATAATGCTTTATTTTGTCTTCTTGAGTTGCCCTTTGAAATATTTGGTTCCACTCTTACTTCATCATTTCTTCCATTAGCCTTATCTACTCTATGATTAAGAACAATTTTCAGATTGAAGGGTGTAACATATAGAGAACTACACTCAAAAGTCTTCTTACTAGAGACCCAATGATTGTCTCACTGAAACATTAACAACAATTCAAGATTGCCACTATCCTGGATTCAAGGTACCAGAGAAGCCACACAACAATCCAAAGCTATTCAGAACACAGGAAATATAATGGCTTAGGAGAAACAGTCCCCTAAATGCTAAAAATGCTGATGTCTCCATCCTCAAATAAAACCCATAGCCCCAGGGACTTGAATACTGAGTCCCGTATATCCAGTGTCTCCTCCAGAGCTGTTTCTCTGCACCCACCTTCCTGTGCTCATACTCCCCCTCACTGATACACAAAATGTCACTGAGGACATAGCATGTTCCTAGACACTTCAACTAAGTCCTACATAAGCCTGAGATATACTCTGACTGATACTGTTTTCATCCTTGGTTTTTGTCAGATCAATGCTATGAATTATTAAGGCAATGAATAAGATTAATACCTCCTCCAAAGAGAGAAGCAGTGCTTCCAAGATATCATGATCTTGGCATAAGATTTACATAAGAAGAATGGCCCAGTTCTTTGAGAGCTCCTACTGCCAACAATACAGCATACTCTAAGCATCCACACAAAAACAATATAGAGATTTAGCTGGTGGAAATGTGTTTTAAGGAAAAAATACGAGAGAAAAATCATATATCCAACGGTACTCATTGTTGTATTGTTTATAAAAAAAAATTTTTTAAACAACCTAAATGCCTAAAAATTGGGAATTTAATAAGTAAACTATTGTACTAATTCAATAAATGTACTCTTATATGCTGTTTGAAAAAATCCATTTCAATTCAGACAATAGCTTATGAAAATCTTATAAAAAGGAATATAGAAATCTGATGTGCATTAAACAGCACCTTTAAAAATAAGTTTCTACACACAGAATAGAAAGGATTTTCTATACACAGAACATGAGCTAAATGCTAACAATTGCCTTAGAATTATGGGATCATAGCTAGTTTTTAATGCATTTTCAAAATTTTCTTTTATTGGATTCTATTCATTTTATCATGAAATATATGCATATAAATAAAAACCTCCAAACTTACTTAAAATTTTTGAGGCATATGAAACAAGTACTTAAGGTATTTAGACAGATAGGTAGGTCAATGATAGATAGATAGGGCCCTAGACATCATGAAAAGCCTGTATTCTTGAAGATATAGAATCTTTCCCTTACAAATCACTTGAAATAGGAAGGAGGCAGATGGAAGATCATATCTGGATAGGAAATCCTACAATAGTGGATGGGAGTGAAAACGGATATATACTTCCTATTATTTCATCACAGCTTCATTTTTTTCCTGAACGTTGATAAAACCAAACTTCACTGTACTCTGCATTATTTAAAATCACTGCTTAGACTAGACAGTAACAGATACCAGTCATTTCCACATCCTTTTCCAAAGTCTCATCTCAACATAATCTCTACTTAGCCTGTAATGCCATCTGGCATCACAGTGGCCCAGAAATCCTTTCCTTTCCTTCACTTCTGAGGGAGGCATGGTGTCCAGATCTAAAATAAACAGAATGACTCTAATATCCTGTCTGATTCAGCCGATCTGATTCCTAGATTTTAAATATCACACCTACTACTAAAAGGGGAGGGAAAAGGAAGCCTTAGATTCTGTCCATCTGTTGTATTTCAGCCTGCACCTTTGTGTCAATCTGGGTAGAGTAGCCTTTAATACAGTTCCTCATGTTGTGATGACACACACCCCCCCTCCACAGTCATAACATTATATTCGTTGCTACTTCATAACTGTAATTTTGCTACTGTTATAAATCGGGCGACCCCTGTGAACGGGTTGTTCAACCCTCAAAGGGATCGCAACCCACAGGTTGAGAACCAGTGGACTAGAGAAACAAATCCAGGGAGACTTATATGCGTATAAGAAAGAGATTTATATACAAAAGCAGTTGAATATTGAGAAAGCATCCCAGCTCAGTCCAGATCAAGTCCATAAGTCTGATATTAGCCCATATGTCTAATACCAATCTATAAAGTCCTCTTCAGACTCACAAAACACATCCATTGACATCGAATGCAGGACAATCACAGGCCAGTGGATAGGAAGTCTTTGGATCCAGTGGCGTTGTAAGCATCTCAGCACTGGCAGGGGTCTCCATGTGGCTTCTCCAAGTCCAGGGTTCTGGCTGCATCAGGTAGGTCTATGTGGCTTCTCCTCAGGGATATCTCACAGGGAGTGATCAGAGAGAGAGATAGTGTCTCCCACCTCCAAGAAGGAATACAGGATTTCCCAGAATTCTCAGGATAAGGCCATGCCCACACAGAGGCCTCCTTGGTTATGATCTGATTGACAAACTAGGCACCACCCCTTCACTCTTAATCCTCTCAAGTCCCAATTTGACACCAGATTATGTAACTACCACAACCTTTTAAGTGCATCTGCTTTTAATATAGCTCTAAGATTGGGCACTATTCGTAGAAAGTTAAATGGCCTGAAAGCTCATTTCTGGAAACTAACATAAACTAACACCCAACCGAACCAACCCACTGCCATTGAGTCAATTCTGACTCATGGCAACTCTATAGAACAGGGTAGCACAGCTCCTTTGTGTTTCCAAGCTTGTCAGTCTTTACAGGAACAGAAAGTCTCCTCTCTCCTGTGCAGCAACAGGTGGGTTGTGACTGTTGACCTGTGGTCGGCAACTCAAAGCGTAACCCACTGCGTCACCAGGGCTCATTTAACAGATGAGCAAAAACCAGATCAAGTAAGCTGTGAAGAACTCCTGAATAGTGCTACCTTGACATGTATTAGCACTGGTTTTGCATAAGACTTCTATTGTGTATAACTGGCCTGGATTTGTCCTAAAAAAATCTGAATCATATATGGAACCATGTCACCAAGATTCAGTTCATTTCTGTCCTCAAACCCAACCTCGATACGGCTGCTCTGAGTTCTCTGATCCCCCTTGTTAGACTGAGAACAGATTTTGCAACTGAACTTTGATTCCCCCAGTGGAGACATCACAAATTTGTTAAAGAAAGCAGGATTTAAGCATTCCACAAACACTCATACCTGTTGTGTCATAGAAGAATTCCTGGCTGGTGCAAGCAGTTAATTTAGTCTGCTGCTAACTGTAAAATTGAAGACTTAAGTTCACCCAGAGGTCCTTCGATGAAAACCTGGTAATCCAAAAAAAAAAAAAAGAAGAAGAAGAGCCTGGTAATCTACTTCCTCAAAAAAATCAAACACTGAAAAATGGATGGAGCACACTTCTGCTCTGACACGGACGGGGTCACCATGCATCAGAAGTGATTTGACAGCAACTTGGCTGGTCAGTACACATACTCCTAGTCTCTGCTAGACACTAAAATAAATAAATAAAGCTGTCCCTTGGACTTATTTGTACTTTACATAGCCCTTATGGTGCTAGGAAATAAATAGCAGAAGGGAGGAGGCTACCATTATATGTCTACTGAATCCGAAATAAAGGTATTATCGATGAGACAAAATGGAAAGGGAAGGTGGCTGTCCCTGGTGTTTAGCATCCCTCCTTCTTAGCAATGTTTTCTAGTTTGTTCAGGTGCTAGTGGAAGAACTTGATGGCCTGGATCCTAAACACAACTCCAGAAGAAAAATTCCATTAGGTTCATGTGTCTTCCCTCCAGAAAACAGGTTGCATGAATGTTCATCTGGAATACCTTTTCCCAAAATCTCATGACCCTATCTTTTTGAATATGAACCCTTTGTTTTGACAGCAAAACATTTCCACTAATAGATGGCTTCCGTGTGTAAAGTAAATATTTAAAATACTGACTTCAAAGATATTTTTGCCTGCAAACGACCCATCACCAAAAGCCTCAACAAGCTGTCAGAATGTGTCATTCTATTAAGAGGATTCACAGAAGGAATCTTTTCAGAGCACACTCTCTTCCCTTCTTCCCAACCCAGAATCGCTTTCCCTCTTCCATCCCCAAGATACCTGTTTTTACAAATAAACCCATTCTGCAAATCAAGGTATGCCCATAGCTTGTTTTCTCAATCAGTAAAGCAACATACATGCTAAGGCTTCCTCCGGTCGTGTTCTATGTGCTTGGAGCTGTACAAAAGAGCCATGAGGAACCTCTCTGGGTCCTTTTAAAAACCCATGTTGTTAAATAAATAAATGAAAACCATATTGTTACACTGAAAATGTCTCAAAGGTTCTGAACAAAAAGAAAGAGAGCCTCTCAGGAACCTTTTCCTTTGTGAGGCTTTGACGCTCCTACTGAATACCACAGTAGAATTTTCTAAACTTGAGATTCTTAAAGGGGGGGAGAACAGCACAACGGGTTGACTTGAGGTTTGAAAGAGGCTCTCGTGGTTCCGATGAAGCATTCCTCAGAGGAGAAGGTGCCCTCCGTGTTTACGAGTTACTCCTGAAAAGGCTGGGCCTAGCTGGTTGACACTGGGCATCAAGACAAAGCTTTCATCATGACTTGAAGGTAAAGTTATAAAGTCAGGTTTGGGTGGCCTGGTTTCAGAGAAGCAGTTCTAAATCAGAAGAACATGCAGAAGAGGGATGAGGAGAGAATCTGAGGGGGAAGCCTTTGCTGCTCCGTCCATGAAAGGAAATCACATGTATCAGAGAGAGCAGCTCCAGGACTCATTGAGGAAAGTAGGAGGAAAGACGGAGGACTCCTGTCAAGAGGATAAGAAGAAGGGCCAGACACACAGCTAGTACAAAGATCGTCAGAACAAGTCTCAAGAATCAGACTTGAACAAAATAAACTTTGTTTGTGATCCCAGATTATGAAATAGATGCTCATAGTGAAATATGTATATTATTTGTATTGTTTTTTGAAAGCTCTGGTGGCAGACTTCAACCCAATGCTCCAAGATGTGAATGGAACATGCCTGCATGGAGCAGGGAACCAGTAAAGAGGTCTGAGGGGCCGGCCCCAATCCCAACTACATGGACAGCCACCCCTCCCCCCAGAAGAATTTACTTCAGAGGACAGAACTGAAGCTACAGCTCAGGGAGAGGGACATGTTTGATCAGAGCACATGGGAGCAAATGAAGGGAGAGGAAAAGAGAGTGGAGCACATCCTGGCCCACCAAGCTTTGGGGACTATATCCCTGCTCAGAGCAGCCAATCCACAGAGAGAACCATATGGCTGGCCCTACTATGAGACATGACATCCCTCTCTGACCCATAGCCCTACAGGAGACAACACTGGAGACACAGTGTAGGAATTGTGCCCAATCTGACCCCACCACACCTGGGCAAAACACTAAGAGTGTGCAACAGAACAGCAAGGGGAGCAGAGGAAGGAAGTCCCCAGGGAATACCAAAAATAGAATTTGGGGCCAGAGCGTGGCACTCTATCAGACTCAACTGGAACACTCTCCTAACAGTCAACAAACAGACCTTGAACTATTTACAGACTTTTTTTTGTCATTGGGTTTTTTGTTGTTTTCTTTTCTTTTCTCGTCTTGCTTTGCTTGGCTCTGTCTTGTTTTTGTGCATATTATTATATCTGCAGGTCTATCTGGATACGATAGGCGGGATAAACAATCTGGAGGAAAAAACA
>NW_022103922.1:31114382-31119217 GCF_000313985.2 Echinops telfairi
TAACACGGGTTCTCGAGCAACATGGTTCAAATTTCAGTTAACTGTGAGGAATCACATAAAGTACAACCTTCACCATGAACTCTTCAGGTCTACAAATTACTACATAAGTAACAGGTGTGAATCATGATCAGTGACTGTCACTTCGTTTGTTTCAAAGTCTGTGGGTGATGGATTATTGTGTTTGTTATTCAGTTATTGCACAACAATAAAGCATATAGTCCCCTAGGGACACACATTCAACAGAGAATGAAGTTCAGCAAAAAATCAGAAAGTGATGATGCTGTAAGTGAAAGTAGTTGTGATTAGACTTGAAAAAAAATGGCAACAACAAAGAAAATTGGGTCTTCATGATGCTACAGTACAAACTATATGGACAAAGTTTGATAAATATGAAAAACATGCTAATGTTACCTGAACATCTACTGGTTTGAATTGCAATAGGAACAGGAAGAAACTTTTAAGGCAAATGGAGTGCTTCTACTTTAGATTGAAAATGACAATAAAATATGACAAAATAATAATTTATAAATTATCAAGGTCACATGAGGGAGGGGGGAGCGGGGAGGGAGGGGAAAAATTAGGACCTAATGCCGGGGGCTTAAGTGGAGAGGAAATGTTTTGAGAATGATGAGGGCAATGAATGTACAAATGAGCTTTGCATAATTGATGTGTGTATGGATTGTGATGAGAGTTGTATGAGCCCCTAATAAAATTATTTTTAAAAAAAACAACAACAATAAAAATTAGAGCCAGTCCGTTTGCTGGCATTCAGGTGAAGGTGGTGAAGGCAGTTGGCACATGGAATCTTTTGTGGGCAGGAAAGGCTGATTTCATCATATACGGCAGGCAGTTATAATGACCTGAAATATGAAAGTGGTTGTGATCAAAGGACGAAAAGAGAAAGGGAGACTGGCAGAAATCTTTATGTTAAAAGAACTCTCAGTGTTTCATGACATTGAAAGAACAAAGGATAAAATGTTGGAAGCTGACTCAAACTTAGAAAGGATCATGACAATTCTCCACGGATAGGAAAAAGTCTTGCTTCAAATCCTAAGTTATACAACAAGAGGAAGGGAGTACTGCTCACACTATTCTTGACAAGTTTTTACAAAGAAATAAAACATTTTCATTCTCAATGTTTCTAATATTTAAATTACATACTTTTATAAATGTGGCATATATTGGCTTTACTTTTTCCCCCTATATGTTTATGGCCAACAGTAAGGGAGTTTTTACTGTTTAAACCAAAATTGTAAAAAGTTCTTCAAGTCCTCTTTACTTTCAGCAAGCAAGGTGTATAATTAGCATATCACAGGCTATTAATAAGCCTTCCACCAATCCTGACACTGTGTTATTCTCTATATAGTCCAACACATCTGCTAATTTGCTAAGCAACAGATTAAATACGTATGGTGAAAGGATACAACCCTGATGCACAACTTTCCTGATTTTAAACCACACAGTGTTCCCTTGATCTGTTCACACAACTGCCTCTTGGTCTGTGCACAGGTTCCACATGAGCACAATTAAGAGTTCTGGAATTTCCGTTCTTCAAAGTGTTAGCCATAGTCTGTATGATCCAGAGTCTAATTCATTTGCATAGGCACAGAAACACAAGTAAACATCTTTCCGCTCCCCTCTGCTTCCAGTCAAGATTCACCTAGCTTCAGCAAAGATATCCTTGTTCCACATCTTCTGAATCTGCCTTGAGTTTCTAGCAGCTCCCTGTTGATGTACTATTGCAACCACATTCTAATTATCTTCAGTAAAATTTGATTGGCATGTAATTGGGTCACTCGGTTAGGCTGGGTTCTCTAATGAAGTAAAACCAGTGAGAGAGAATGTAGATGGAGAGAGAGAGCAAGAAAAGATAGAATTTATATCAAGAAAGTGATTCACACAGTTGTACAAACAGGTAAATTCCGTCCAGTTCAGGTCTGTGGGAGTCCAGATACCTTCCCTTACTCATGTAGCTGCCAGGGCTGATGTGGCAGTTACATAATCTCCTGTCAACTTGAGTGAAGAGGTGGAGTCTAGCCTGTCAATCGGGTGATAGCCAATGGTGACTCTGTGTGGGCATGGCCTTCTCCTGAGGATTCTGGGACCTCCTGTCTTCCTCCCTGGAGGCGGGACACATACTCTCTCTGCTTGACATTCCTGTTGACAAGCCACATGTAGCTATGCTGATGGCAGCCAGAGCCCTGGAGTTGAAGGAGCCACATGGAGAGCCGTGCCAGTGCTGAGATGTTTCACAAGGCTTTTCACCCACTGGCCTGTGATCTTCCTGCTTTCAGCATCATTTCATGTGCTGCCTGAGTCTGTAGAAGAATTTATGGACTAGTATCAGACATATGGGCTAATATCAGACTTATGGGTTAATATTGCACTTATGGACTTAATCTGGACTGGCTGGGATGTTTTCTTAAGATACAGTTACTCTTGGATATAAAACTCTCTCTTGTGAGTGTCTCTGAATTTGGTTTCTCTACTCAACCCAGACAAACACAGCTGATGAACCAGAAAACAGGAAGAATAACTAGGAAAATGGAAGACTATAGGCCGGTTGAGGAAGAGATGAATGAATCCAAGGTTAGCAGGTCAGGCTAACATCTGCAGAATCAAATGAATCCAAGGTCAGCAGGTTATATGGCAGGCCACTAACAGCTCCCAGGTTTGGCAGGCAATATGGTGGGACATTGACTCAAGGCCAAAGAATTGAAGGTCAGTGTGATGAGAGAGATGTAGAATCCAAACCAGCAAAAGGAGACAAGGCTTCCCTCAGAGTCTGCTTAAAAAGAAGCAGACCACAAGCCCCGTCCCCCGAGGAAACTTCCTTTTAATTACATCAGGGCTGTGACCTAAATAAGAAGGTTGCACTCCTTTCTAATCCTCTTACAAGTGCTTTGCTGCCCAATGCAGATGCCATCGTAGAGTTGATTTACTATTACATCACATCATGGGCGATTACTAGGCCCTAACTACCTAATCTCTGAGAATCCTGGTTGAGCCAAGTTGACATAAAACTCAACTATTAGAGTCGCCTTTCTTTGAAACGGGCACAAATATGGATCTCTTCTAGTCTGTTGGCCAGGCAGCTATCTTCCAAATTGCTTAGTATATAGACAAGGAAGTGCTTGTGGTACTTTATCAGCCTATTTAAATATTTCAATTTATTTCCTGTCAATTCCTGGAGCTTTGTTTTCACTAATGTCTTCAGCGAAGCTTGGAATTCTCCTTCAATACCATTGGTTCTTTTTCTAAACTACCTCTTAAAATGATTGAATGTCAATCAATTCTTTTTGGCACAGTGAATGTGTATTCCTTACATATTCTTTTTTTTTCTTCTTACATATTCTTTTGATGCTTCCTGCATCATTAAATATTCTGCCCATGGAATCCTTCAGTATTACAACTTGAGACTTGCATTGTTTTTTCTTCAGTTCTTTTAGCTTGAAATAGCTAAGCAAATCCTTTTTTTTTTTTTAACTTTTTAACTGAAGATTTTTGCATATATTTCTGTTCAGCTTTGACTTTTATCATTACTTTCATTTGCTTTAGCTACTCTACATTCAAGAGCAAGTTTCACAGCCTCTTCTGACACCCACTTTGGGATTTTCTTTCTTTCCTGCTTTTTCATGACCTTTTACCTTTTTCATGTATGATGTTCTTAATACCAGCTCACATCTCATCAAGTCTTCTGTCATTAGTGTTCCATGTGTCAAATTTGTTCTTGAAATGGTCTCTCAATTCAGGTGCATATACTCAAGTTTGTATTCTTGTTGTTACTGTTGTTATTGTCAGGGGCCATCAAGTCAACTCCGACCTATAGCAACCCTGTGCACAACAGAACGAAACACTGCCTGGTCCTGCACCGTCCCCACAAGTGTTCCTGTGCCTGAGCCCATTGTTGCAGCCACTGTGTCCATCCATGTCATTGAGGGCCTTCCTCTCTTCTGCTGCCCCCCCACTTACCAAGCATGATGTCCTTCTCCAGGGACTGATCTCTCCTGACAATGTGTCCAAGGTATGTAAAATGAAGTCTTTCCATCCTGCCTCTAAGGGGAACTCTGGCCTTACTTCTTCTGATACAGATCCATTTGTCCTTTTAGCAGTTCATGGTACTTTCAATATTCTTCTCCAGCACCACAATTCAAATGTGTCTATTCTTCTATGGTCTTTCTTATTCGATGTCCAACTTTCACATGCATGTGATGCAATAGAGAATACCATGGCCTGAGTCAAGCATGCCTTAGTTCTCAAAGTAACATACTTGCTCTTCAATACTCTAAAGAAGTCTTGTGCAGCAGATTTACCTAATGCAACATGTCTTTTGATCTCTTGACTTGTTTCCATGAACATTGATTGTGTATCCAAGTAAGACAAAATCATTGACAACTTTAACCTTCTCTCTCTCTCTCGCTCTTTCTCTCTCTATATATATATATAGATAGATATATACATATATAATTTTTTGCTTTTTTCCCTCCGTTATAAAATATAAAATGTAAATGGACCTAGTGCATTTTGTGTTGTAATCATTTTGATTGTATTATATTAAGCACAAGTATGACTTTGTAATTGTCTCTATTTAGACATTGTGTATGGTTTAAGGAGGTATGTACAGATGCCAAGTTGACAAGAAGTGGACTGTAATGGTTAAAGTGTGTGTCAACTGGATCTTGATTCTAAATGGTTTGGCAGTTATGTGATGATGTAATTTGGTAGTAATGTAGTCATGATGTAACCATCCCTGTTATGTGATTCAATGTGATCAGCCAATCAGTTTCAAGGAGTTTTCTTGGCAGTGGGACCTGCATCCAATACACACACACACA
>NW_022103922.1:31120211-31121940 GCF_000313985.2 Echinops telfairi
TCTCTCTCTCTCTCTCTCTCATTGACTCGCTCTCACCTTGTGTGTGTGTATTTCACTAGTTTTACTTCTCCAAAGAACCCAGCCTAAGAAACCTATTTTTGTCAAAGAATTTTTGTACATAATCACTTTCAGTGTTGTTAAAAGTAGAGTGAGGTAGGTATCCTCATATGGGAGTTTATTAATAAATCTTCCAAATCTGTATTACAAGCCTACTGGGAGAGAAAGCTTAATGGACAAGACTAGTTCTAAATGCTCTAAAGAAAAAAAATGTGGGAGTTGGATAGTTGCCATGAGTCCTAGTCCACCTCACATTTAAATAGACTGAAGCACCCTTTATTTGGCATAAGAACTGCCCTCCAGCTATAGAAAGTAGGAAGACCAGCCTCTCCATTATGCTATTGATCTAGTTTTCCTATCATGATTCAGGCCTGGCCTTATGAGAGCTGAATTGTGGGAAACAGGAATATTTCTCCCAAGTCGTCTCCCCCAAATATATGTCAGACTTAGGACACTGCTTTCAGCTGATGTATGATTGCCAAGTTACCTCCCTGAAGGCAGTCAGTTGCCAGACTACAGGTAGGCCCCACTCACTGCTGTTAAGGACAATGGGCTACTTCTCCCTAAAGGCTTTAGGCCATTAGCTTGGTTCCTGTAGGTGGGGTTTACACCCTACTGATAATGGTTTCTATGGAGACAGATCAAACCTGCTCAGTGACATCCAAAGTTAGACTGCCATCCTGAATCTAGGATCCGCCCATCTTGTCACATGTATACCCCCACTCCCTCCTCTTCCTATTGCATGTATATCCCTAAATTGTCCCCCTCCCATTGCTGCATAACCTATAGTGCAACCCCTTCCTGTGACATATGTCTTTACCTGTAATTAGTGGGCTTGCACTCCCCCCAAAGATAAATAGGCCTGGGTTAGCAAGAAAGAGTTCTCTCTTGGGCTCCCCTCTTGGCTTCTCATTGGCTCCCTCTCCTCTCCTGTCCTTGCTTCCCTGTTCCCTTTCCCCTTGTCCTCCTTCCCTTCCCCCTATCTCCACGTGGACCACCAAGCGGGGCTGAGGTGAGCACTGCTATCATGAAATGTGTCTGACTCCATTATTTCTATCTCTCATGCTCTGTGATTTTACTATGATATATATACATATTTCAGCCATACAGTTGGGCCTATCGAACCCATGATTAGTGATGGGGGGATGGCTCCCCCTCCAACCACATTGAATTGACTAGTAAACTGTATTAGGACATGGTTCAGCATTCATATTCACCAAGATAACACTCCAACACTTGTCTCTCTCTCCCTCTCTCTCTCTCTCTCTCTCTCTCTGTCACACACACACACACACACACACACACTTTCTGAAATTCTCTCTTCCTTTTATTTTCAAGACATACCCCTCTCTCTGCCCTCTCATTTTTTCTTGATCACTTCCCCCTCTCATCCGAGTTTTCCTCTGCCTGTCCCTTTGGCTCCCAAAGAGTTTCTGTGCTTGACTTTCTTCTATTTCAGTCTTCCACCTTTTTGCTGAGTGATGTCAGACTCTACTATTGCTTCAATAATGATCTCAATGCAGACAATCTCCAAATCTATATCTCCAACCCAATCTCCAGTTGTGTGTATTATCCTCATACTTCACCCAAAAGGTCTATAAGAATCAAGCCCATAAGAGCTGGAGTAAATCATGCTAAGTGAAGTAAGTCAGACACAAAAGGACAAGTACAA
>NW_022103922.1:31125308-31129857 GCF_000313985.2 Echinops telfairi
AGGAGAAAGGAGAGGGAAGAGACTTCTGAGGGAAACCGGCAGGACGTTCTTCTCACCACCTGGGAGTGACTTTTAGGGAAAAGTCCAGCAGGGACTTCAGAGACCAGCACGAACCATGAAGGCCAGAAGGCAGGAGTGGATGTGGCAGTCATGTCGCTGTTGTCCTGTGGGCATCGTTCCAGTGGGTTGGTCACCGGACATTCACACAACCCCCTTTCACAGGGGCTGCAGTGGGGGCCAAGAGCAAGGGTGTGCGTTTCTGCTATGGTGTCCACATCCCACCCCACGCACTCCTTGAACCACAATGTGCATTCTTCAAGCCATGAAAGGACGGCAAGTGCCTTCTCATTAAACAGGATGGAAAAGCAAAAGTTAATGAACCTGAGCACCGTAGACACCCCACCGCCACAGCCTCTGTTTCCAGCAGCCAGAGCCTTGTAATGGACACTTTGTTCAGACATTAATGTCTACATAGAGGCCCAGAAATAGCAGGGACAAAATGTGAAGTTTCATCTGAAAAGTGTGCCAAATAACTGCATGTTAGTCAGAGTGACTTATATAATGTGCAGGATTGTTTTTTTCTTTTCTTTTTTTCTTAAAATGTTCTCAGAGTACAGCTCTTCATTGCTGCGACGCTTGCCTTTTCCAGAGCAGAAGAGAGATGTGGGAGAAGTACTATCATGTGAGGGAGAGCACAATTGCTCAGAGGACTTGGGTTTCCAGTACTGGGCCAGTCCTAGCCCCACCAACATCTTCAAAACTCCCTGTAAGAGCTATTAAGTGGCACCTTATGTTTTCACCAGCGCAAGCAGGCTGTACTGATGCAGAGCTGAAAGGTCACTCCTGAACCTAATCAGCACAGCCAGGCCATGCCAAATAACGTCACAGGGACTCTCGGAAGAAGCAGTCTTCCTTGAGATTGTGGAGAGGCAGCTATACCCGTACAACTTCCCCTCCATCACCAAGGCCCCTCTCCTTTCAATACTTACTATGTTCCAGGCACTGTGGTTTCTTTTCGTTTCATTTTGCTTGTTTAAACATTTAAAAAGACATTTCATTTGCTTCAACGCCTATCAAATCTGGTATTTTTTTAACTACAATTTTAATTGTGAACAAGTTGGGGGTTTCAGATGATCGATTTTGTATGCAACAGTTTAAACTACTTATCAACCTCCCCATTTGCTCACCCTGACCCCTTCCTTTGATTTCTCTTCTCCCTCTTGTGGATGGCTACCTTCCCTTTCCCCAAGTTCATGCTGCCAACCCTCTAGCCTATTGTTTCATCTTCCCTTACTTGCTCTCCCCACCTTGGTAACCTCCGCAGTCTCTTTCCTTTGGTATGGAAGTCTTTGTCTTGTTTTGGGGGTTGTTGGGGTGTTTCCCTTTAAATAGTGGTCTCATACCTAATGTTCTCTGGGTCCATTCATGCCATGGGGTGCTTGGTGGTTTCATCACTGTTTTGATGAGAGGCATAGTATTCCATTGCTCCAAAGTCTCTTGATCCATTCTTCTACAGATAGGCATTTGAGTTGTTTCCATCTTCTTGTTATTGTGAACAGTGCTGAGATGAGCATGTGCGGTAGTTACATAATCTGGTGTCAACTTGAGACTATCAAGAGTGAATGGGTGGAGTTTGGCCTGTCAATCATGTCTCAGCTTGATGACCTCATTTGGAGGCACTATGAAGATAAATAGCTCACTGGAGGCCAGACCCACACTCTCTACTACACTTTCCTGTTGACAAGACACATGGAGCTACGCTGAAGGAACCAGAGCCCTGGAACTGGAGGAGCCACATGGAGATCCCTGCCAGCACTGAGACGCTTCCACTGCCACTGGATCCACAAGACTTTCTACCCACTGACCTGTGATCTTCCTGCATTCAGTGTCATTGCATGTGCTGCATGAGTCTGAAGAGGAATTTGTAGACTGGTATCAGACATATGGGCTAATAACAGACTTGATCTGGACTGGGCTGAGATGTTTATTTATATACAATTATTGTTTTTTAATGTAAAGCTCTTTCTTACACACATATGAGTGTCTCTTGGTTTGTTTCTCTAGTCAACCCAGACTAACACAGCCTGGGTGTAGTAGTTGCATAATTTAATGTCAATTTGAAGATATATAAAAGTGTAAGTATGGTATTCAACTGTCTTTCAGAACACAGCCTGGTGGGGCCTCCTTGTGGGCGTGACCTTCTCCTAAGGAGGAATCTCCCCCTCTCTCTCTCTGCCTTCACCTTCTTGCTGGCAAGCCACGTTAGAATTTGCCACAGCCCTGTGATGCTTCCACCTCCATTGGATCCACAAGACTTTGCACCCACCGGCCTGTGATCTTCCTGCAATTTGAATCATTTCAGTGTGATGCAGATGTGTGAGTCTGAAGAGGGGCTTATGGCTTATGGCTTATGGCTTATGACTTATGAACTTGAATTGGACTTGATATATAATTACTTCTTGATATAAAGCTTTTTCTTACACATATATGAGAGTCACTGGATTTGTTTCTCTGGTCAATCCAGCCTAAACCAATGGTGTGCATGTGCCTGTTCTCACTACAACTCTAACTTCTTTAGGGTATATACCCAGCAGATGAATTGCTGGATCATAAGAGGTTTCTATTCCCAGTTATTTGAGGTAGCACCATATCAATTTCCACAGTGGCTGTACATATTTACAATCTCGCCAGCAGTGTATTAGGGTTCCAATCTCTCTGTACCTTCTCCGGTATTTGTTGTTTTATGTTTGGCTTTTGTTTTCTAATTTAGCAATTGTTGTTGGTATAAGGTGGTACCTCTTCATTGCTTTAATTTGAATTTTCTGGTTGACTAATGGTGGTGAAAAAAATTTTTTATATGCTTGTTAGCCATATGAGTGTCATCTTTGGTAAACTCTCTGTTCATGTCCTTTGCTCAATTTTCAATTGGGTTATTCATCTTTTTCTTATTGGGGTATTGGAGTTCTCTGTAGATTTTAGAGATGAGTCCCTTGTCTGTTGTGTCATTGTCAGGTGCTATGTTTACATCAACTCATCTAAGCCTCCCAGAAGTCCTCCAAGATAGGTACTTCTAATGCTCCCATTTCACAGATCAGGATTTCTTTGAGGTTGGACCCATGTCCAGTTGATGGAATTAGCATTTGGACTCAAGCAATCTGACTCAAGAGTTCCTTTCAGTTATACCATCTTCTACAAAATAGCACAGGACCAGACCAGGGGGAGAGCTGAGGCACAAAATCCCACCCAGCCACCTCGGAAGAGCAAGAAATGATTGCATCCAACCAAGTGAGAGACAAAGGAGATGGGCCCTCTTGGAGTTGTGGGTATAGAAACTCTAAAAACAAGTGACTCTCTGTTTGCTAAATTAAACTACAATACTGCCTGAAATTGTGTAATGCAGCAATCGCCATCACTTTGATCTACTTTATAACATGTGAAGTATTTTCTGAAGAAAAAAAACCAACATTTGGGCTAAAGAAACCACCCACCAACTGACTTGTGAGGAGAGAAAACACTTGGGAAGCCATTACCAATTGATCTCAAAGCAGAGACTTTTAAAACAAAACTCTTCTTAAGCCATTCTTGGCTATCTGCACAAGATCAAACCACCAGTTGCAGTTCAGTCATTCCTGACTCATGGCGACCCCATATAGTACAGAGTAGAACTGCACTCCATAGAGATTTAATAGCTATGACCGCTCAGAATCACGTTGCCAGCCCTTTCTTTCACAGCACTTCTTGGTAGGTTTGAGCATCAACATTTCAGTTAGCAGCTCAGGGTTTACCTACTTGTACCACCCACGGACCCACACAAATACGCACACCACATATTCATCACACACACACACTGCACGTGTTACGCATACAGATATGACACACACGATGTACATACAACACACACAACATATACACAGAGAGACAACATACATAATATATACATAGCATATTTACACCGCAAGCCCACCTGTGCAAACACAAGCCACACACACCACAAATACACCCTTTACACACTGGATGTACTTCCATCACAAACACACACAACCCATAAGTACATAATATACACACACTATACAAATAAAGCATATACAAGTTCATCACATAGACACACCATAAGCACATTTATACACAACACATGCACACATAACACATATACACCCAACATACAAACCATACATGCAACACACAAATACACATACATTGCATGCACAAGATGCACACATCTCCCACATCCTTTGATAGTATCATTGCTCTTTAATTTAATTTTCGATTTGAAGACTACAGGTCTGCAGGGACAACTACTTTAAATTTAAGGATTCCTAAATTAAATGACAAGTTAAATTAATGTCTTATAGCGAAAAAGGCATTTTACATTAGCCAAAAAAGAAATAGTACAAGCCTTCAACTACGGTGCTCTTCAGTGTAGTGAATCACTTACTAAGCTGACTGAATAACTGCAATTTTACAATCTTGAATCTACCATTAGAGGGAAAAGAAATATATTTTGTAATCTGATATAATCTTATGAGTTTTTTCTGTGACTCATGTAGAA
>NW_022103922.1:31132693-31134562 GCF_000313985.2 Echinops telfairi
TGTTGCTCAATGTTCACCTAACCAGGAAAAATGCATACTACAAAAACTCCACTCCACCCAGCGCAATTCCGGGTTTGGGGGAGACTCTGTCATACACACACACACATATATATTTAACAGAGGATAGTTGTACATGAGTATTTACCTGTGTTAAATATATACATGAGTATGGTGGGACATACAAGGACATTACCAAACACCTTGAGGAAATGAGTCAGTGGACCTGAAGGCTTAGCATTATGGTGTCAGGGGACACCAAGATCAGTTGACATAGTATAGTACACAAAAATAATGTTCTACATCCTTCAGTGAGTAAGCTCTCATGATCAACCATCTAAGGGGCAACCATGGATCTCTCCCTGTCCAGAGAAAAGAAGAATGAAGAAAATTGAGGACACGTGGAAATAATTATTCCAATGTACTAATTGTCCGATTAGTATACAACTAGTCGGATGACACAAACATTACTTTGCACAGCCCTGAGACCAGTAGAACTCTAGTTCCAGCTCTCACTACCAACTGTTCTGAAATGTGTCATATTTACAGTGGTTCTCAACCTGCCTAATGCTGTGACCCTTTAATACAGTTCCTCATGTGGTGGTGACCTCCCAACCATAAAATGATTTTCGTTGCTACTTCATAACTGTAATTTTGCTACTGTTATGAATCAGGTGACCCCCGTGAAAGGGTTATTTGACCCCCCAAGGGATCACAACCCACAGGTTGAGAACTGCTGTATTAGAAGGTCCTGAATAGAGTGGGAGAAAAGTGTGACATGACAAGGACAAAAACATGACAAGGACCAAGGTCAAATAGAGACTGTTGGAAACCCCAATTGAGACAATAACCTTTAACGACCCCTTCAGGTCTGGTAGTGAATTCACCCCCATGGTTCAATTTTCAGCCAAACAACAGACAGATCTACAAAAGAAACAATACTAACAAGGTAGGCACACCTTAGAATAATCAACCATCTGAAATCAAAAGGGCAGCATTTACCCAAAAATAAAGTTCAAGAGGTTGGGAAAGAAGGGAGAATGGAAATAAACACAGGAAGGAGGTAGGATAAGTGTATATTGCAGAGGGGATCACAGAGAATTAGATGAAGCAAAAGATGTATGAGTTATCTAGTGTGAAACTGATCACATGCTATATGTAAACATTCCCCCAATTCACAATAAAAAGTAAAAATATATATTAAACAATATTTTCCAATATAAACACATCATCGGGAAAGACCCGTCACTAGAAATGGGCATCACGTAGGATGGAAGGTCAACAAAAATGAGGGAAACCCTCAATGAAAGGATTGCTACAACTGCCACAATGCACTCACATATACAAATGATTATGAAGACAGCACCGGACCAGGCAATGCTTACTCTGTTTATTCTAATAAACATAAGGTCACCATGCATTAAAGTCAACTTGATGGCAACTCACAATAACAATATGAGAAATCACTGAAAACAAATTGTGACTCTACATATCAGTGCCATCCTCATTCCATAAATACCAGGGTACCATCAATTTACTCTCACAACAATGTTTGCGATATGTAGAGAAGCCAATCAAAGCTACATTTCAGAATACCTAGATTCTCTCCTGCAAGGGCCACTTTAGTTTCTGCCATGTATTAAAAGATTAATATTACTGACCCATGGAATTTCAGTGATCACAATCAGTTTACATCTTTCAGAAAAACAAAGATTTTTATATATCACATGATCTTTGGTGAGAAATTGCTCCAACATGCTCCTGAATCAAAACATCACAGCTCACCTTTGGAATTACCAAAATAAAAACAAAAATCGTTTCCTCTGGTTTTCTTTCTTTCTCTACTTCTATTTCTCTTTTCTTTTTGCCTGT
>NW_022103922.1:31135772-31137480 GCF_000313985.2 Echinops telfairi
CTCCCTGGGGGACGGACAACCGAAAAGTGGGTGAAGGGAGACGTCGGACAGGGCAAGATATGACAAAATAATAATTTATAAATTACCAAGGGCTCATGAGGGAGGAGGGAGCGGGGAGGGAGGGGAAAAATGAGGACCTAATGCAGGGGCTTAAGTGTAGAAGAAATGTTTAGGAATGATGAGGGCAATGAATGTACAAATGCGCTTTACACAATTGAAGTATGTATGGATTGTGATAAGAGTTGTATGAGCCCCTAATAAAATGATTAAAAAAATGTTTAATTAAGAAAGTAAAAAGAGAGGGGAAAAATAATAATCTACCACAGTTATGAAACTACAAGTTATTTAAAGATTGTTGTACTCGTTATTTTATTTTTATATTATTTATTTACATTGATTATCCACAAGAAATTACATTGCAGATGATATTTTAATTTCCCATGTATTACTGAACAAGCAGTGTCAAGCATAAGAACAATTGTGAGGACACTGCAGGATCAGGCAGTGTTTGGTTTTGTTGTGCACAGGTAGCTATGGGTTGGAACTGACTCAGTGGCATCAATTAATAAGTGACAATGTTGAACTTTATATGTGCTTGTGAATTTAGCCATCATCAGTCTGGTGATTTTTTTGCCAGAAATAAAAGTAGAAGATCCTAAAAACTACAAAACAGTACAACAAGAAACCAAAAGAGAGCTACATAAACAAAAGAATGTTCATGGATAGGAAGACTTAAACATTGTGAAAATGTCAATACTACCCAAAGTGATCTATAAATATAATGCACCTCTGATCCAGATCTAGCCTCATTCTTTAAAGATATAAACAAAGGAAAGACCTCACTGCCATCAAGTTGATTCCAACTCATAGCAAAGCACTACAAAGAAAAACAAAGTACAAGACCTCTCAAAACCTACTACACAGCCAACGCTGTCAAGATAGCATGGTACTGGTTCAATGAAAAATACGGAATAGAGAACTCAGAAATAAATCCAGCCACCTACAGACAACTAATTTTTGACAGAAAAATAAAACACATTACATAGGGAAGAGATGGTCTTTTCAACAAATGGTGCTGACAAAATTGGATTTCCATTTGCAAATGAGTCAGGACTCATCCCTCACTCCAAATACAAAACTGAACTCAACATTGTAAAGTCAATTGTGGCAGATGTAGTTAGGTTAAAATGTAACATCTTATGATTTGATCTCCCTTTAACCCATTTTAAAGTTTCATTTTTGTAATATTTTCTACTTGCTTTTCTATTGAGGTTTTTCTCTAGCTGTGTGTGTGTGTGTTCCCCTGAATACTCAGGGATCTTTCATCCATTTTATTTAGTTTTCCATTTTTTTCAAATTCCAACCAGAAGCTAAATACAATTGGAAACCGCTAAGCACTATTTGTACTCCAAAGGAGTAGGATCATCTAGATTTACTTCAAGAAGTATGCAACCTTAAGCAAAGCTTTTCTTCATTTAAAAGGAAAATATAAACAACAAGCAAATTAAAAAATCCTATACATAGCCTTTCCTTCATTGCCCAGAATGACTTCTGATTCTCGACACTTTTTAAAAATAATTTTGAGATCTCAATTAAAAATATGGAAAACTAAGCAGGTGAACAAGCCAATGTGGTGAAGAAAGCTGATGGTGCTCGGCTATCAAAAAATATAGCATCTGGGGTCTTAAAAGCTTGAAGGTAAACAAGC
>NW_022103922.1:31138292-31140741 GCF_000313985.2 Echinops telfairi
GAAAGGAAATGTTTTGAGAATGATGAGGGCAATGAATGTAGAAATGCGCTTTACACAATTGATGTGTGTATGGATTGTGATAAGAGTTGTACGAGCCCCTAATAAAATGATTTAAAAAAATAGAGAGTGTGGGGGGAGCTGCAAAGTGCCATTTATAATGCAATTCCATTTTTGTAAATATATGTATATGTATATATGTTTGCATTTACATAAAAAAATCTGAATATATTGGCAGTTGTTAGCTCTGAGATGTTGGATTCTCTGGCACTTTTACTTATGTGTCATTTATTTATGTAACATTTGATTATCTTACAAGAAGCAGGGGTTGTTTTGGGTACGCATAAAAAGCAAGATTCAAAAGTACAGCTCATGCTGTGTTCTCTCAGTACAAGCTCCTGGGAGATGTGTCTGACAGATAAGCTCTACTCCTCTATTCTGCCTGTTGCCACAAAGAACAGACCTCTAAATAAATACTGATTTTTATATGCCAAAATTTTTGTTTGTTTGTTTGAAGATAGACTATAGGTAGTTTCCAACTTCCAACTTATTCAAGTTAAGACAAACAGGTTTCAGAAGATGTTTTCTTCATTTTATTCTTGGTAATACATATGTATATATGTATTAAAATACATCTGGAAGCTTATTTGTAATGTTCCCAAACCCCAGAGATAAATAAAGATTGAATTTATAAAGATACTGACAGTAAAAGGCAAGTATAATAAAAATAGAAGACAAAAACGGTCTTCGACTGACATCAAGAAAGCATTCTTGTGCCATCCTTAAAATCGTTCCTTTGTTTGACCCCATTGTTGGCAGCCACTGTGTCGATCTTGTACTGAACTCAGAGCCAATCTCATAGACAGGCTGAGTTCTCGGAATGCATTCATGACTTCCCTCTCAGAAGACTACTGCCTGGAAACTTGCTTGATACTAGATTAAGTCAATTTTCAAGAGCCCATTCACACCCTGGTAAGCTTGGAATAACCAGAGCTCAAATCATGAAGGCCCGGAGTATCATAAAGAAAAGGTGCTTCTCTGGGAAAATGAAAAACAACTCTACTGGGTTAGAAAGGCTTTTCAAACTTGACTTCACTTTTCGAACAGACACATTCATCACCAAGTGAACACAACTATACTATCCACCTAGGTTTCTAGCCTCTTGGTGTATACCGAGGGGGCCCTACACGACACCTTCTGCCCAGGATTTTTCTCAAGGAGAACTTCAAAGAGATTTCTCAAAGAATCTCAAAGAGATTCTGCATAAATCTCTGTAAAACATCCACACTGATTAAGATATGAACTCCAGGATACCGTAGTTTAAATTAAATACATTCGCTGGTAAAAGTGATGTGCCAGTTTACTATTGCCAAAAAGTGTTGTTGACCAACTATCCTAAACCTCAGGACCAGGCAACAAGAAGCATTTATTCTTGAGTTCACAGCTTTTCAGGCCACTGGATGGCCCAGTAGCAGGCTGGGGGTCTGCAGATTGGCTGAAGCAGCTCCACTCCAAGTGTCACTCATTCTTCGGGGACTGGTTGGAAACAGGATATGTTCGTCTCGTGGCAATGCGGATGCACAAGAAGCCAAAGAAGCATGCCCATTTGAATCCTTCGCTCTCTCATGCCTATTATCATTCCATTGGCCAAAGCAAGTCAGAAGACCAAGCCAACCTCAATAGGGCAAGAGAATAAACCCCCACTCCTCACTTACCAACAGGATTAGGTTCCCAAGATCAGGTGGCTATGCAAAAATTGGCATTATGTGAAAATGGAGGATGACCACATCAAATCACAAAAGAGGATGACAACATCATTTTCTAACTACCACACCCCTGGGAAACATGGCCCAGTCAACTTGATGCATAAACTGTAACTATCATACATGACAGCCAGTTTCACTTTTATGTCACACCTTAGCATGCATTACTGCCAGACATGCATTGTAATGCATAAAACAATCATTTTCTACTATAAATGCAAAATGTTAGCTAATAAGTAAGTCAATAAGTCAGGAGTGGTTGTACTCCATTTTCAGTGAGAGGGACTGCAAAATCCTATAGCAAACATGAGGCTAAAGAAGTGGGAACAATCATACAATCTTCCAAAAGTAGCATTAATTCACAGCTGTCCAATAATGCAGTAGTATATCGCTTTTGCGTGTAATTGGTCTTAAGAAGAAGACACAAAGGAAACAGACAGAGGGGGGGCGGTATTTGTGATCTGGAACTGTGAAGCGTCTTGGACATTAGCAGGGGAATGAGGAAGGAGTGAAAAGTTGCCTTTGGAGGTCTCTGGAAGAGAACAAGACAGCACAGAGCAGCCTTCTGACCACAATCCATTGACGAAAATTGAGAAAGAAGAAAAACAAGTTAATCCAGCAGGCAGACACTGATCAATGAAGGGCAAAACCAATTCCAGACAAATAAATGTTCTAAGAACATTTCAGAG
>NW_022103922.1:31141202-31143103 GCF_000313985.2 Echinops telfairi
AACTGTTCAATTGTATGCTGTGTGGATGAAGTGCCAATAAAACTGTTAAAAAAGACACCGAATTTTTGTTTTTGATTCTTCCAAACCAAGTAGGTCAGGTAAGCCTTGAAATTTGAAACTGGAACCGAAGGATGCAAAGCAAAATGATCAGAGCTCACTCCTCCATCTGGCTGTTCTAAAGAGGCTGTCTATCCATGATGATTTCTCCCAGACCGTCAAACTGGCTCCATTCCCCTGGCCCTGCGGAAGTCCCCCTCTCCCGCTTGTCCTTCACCTCTCTGAACCCTCCCCAGATCCTACCAATGTTTTATTTCGCACAAGTGAGCCATTACTGATATACACTACTTTCACTCAATGAATTCTATCGGCTACAGGTCCCTTCCCATTCTCTGTTCCCCAAGGAGATGAGAAAGAACGGACGATGCCTTAAAGCAAACAAGGCAAGTCATTACTCAAGAATCTAGCAAGCAACATAAATTACATCACGTCATGAGATCTTCTGTTACTATGGCAACCTATCAGGTGCATTCCGTGACTTTATAGTAAATTAACACTTTAATGTAAATTGAGTTTATTGGCTTATGTGGCTTTATTCCTTTTTAACAGATTGTTTTGCCCAATTATAAAATTCCCACTGAAATGGGAATTATGAAAAATGACTTTTGAGAATTATGAGGGTAAACCTTTGCTTTGGGATTTCTTTTGCCCTTCATTTACCAGTGTCTTCCTGCTAGTTTAGCTTTATTTTCTTACTTTCATGAGATTACATAAGGGATAGGGTGTGTGAAATGAGAGTAGCTCTGTTTCTCTGCCATCCTGAGTGTGGTGTTTCTCCGACTTTACCATGTCATCTCATAAGACTTTCAGGATCACGAGATTCCTGGCCAAGAAACAGAAGCAGAATCGGCCCATCCCCCAATGAACTCGAATGAAAATCAACTCCAGGAGAAGACATTGGAGAAGAGCCAAGCTGGGTCTGCAAGAAGCCCCGAGGGCTGGCATGCACGGCCGCGTTTGCCCAGGCTCACTAGCGGTCTGTCGTGCTGAGTTGGATTAAGACTTTTGCCACCATCTGATCAATTGAACTTATATTGGCAAAAAAAATTTTTTTAATTAAGAGAGTAGATTAAGAAACACCGCGAGTAAGCAAAGAAACCCAGGCAGTGAAACAGGGGCAGGGGGGGGGTGGAGCCAGTTTCAAGAGGCAACAAAGTATAATGTCCCAAAGCTGGGGAAGTAGAAAGTGCCACAAGTGACTTCAATGGGAGCAGCCCCTGGGCAATGGGGGACAGAAGCAAGAGGATGTCAAGAAGCCTTGAATAGGGGCTTGGTCAGTCCTCACTGCTGTGCAGGATGGAAAAGGCCTGAGAAGGCTTACAGGCCAAGAGGAAGCAGTCTTGAGAAAAGGGAGACAAAGAGAAAAACCTCTGGACCAAATTTCAAGCAGAAGAAAGAACACAGAGTCAAGGGCATGTGGTAAGGGGTTGGATTTGAACATCTTCTAGAAGAAACCAGGAATGGTGTCCATGAAGATGAATGGTGAGAGGGCTGAAAAGTTGGGCACAACAACGTGTGTGTATGTGTGTGTGTGTGTGTGAGAGAGAGAGAGAGAGAGAAAGAGAGAGAGAGAGAGGAAAGCCATGTTGCCTGCAAAGAGTAAAGGGAGTGAGCACTTGAGAAGAGGGGCACAGACATGGCAGACACGGCAGGTGAAGAACGAGGCAGGTGAAGAACATGGAGGGACCTAACAATAGTCAAGGATAAATTAAAGAATGTGAAGAGCAAAGAAAACTGATGGTGCCTGGTTATCAACAGATATAGCATCTGGGGTCTTAAAGGCTTGAAGGTAAACAAGCAGCCATCTAGCTCAGAAGCAACAAAGCCCCCATGGAAGAAGCACA
>NW_022103922.1:31144666-31146902 GCF_000313985.2 Echinops telfairi
CTCACTCACTGTCTCACTCTCTCACTGACTCACTCTCACTTTCTCACTCACTCACTGTCTCACTCTCAAAAAAAAAAAAAGAATACATTTTGTCCTGAGATCAGTTTATGCTGTATTCTATAAATTTTGCATAAAATGTTGAGCTTTAAACAGCCCTCTAGAAATGTGACTTCAACATTAATTTCTTATAACCTAAAAGTTATCTGGTAGCATAAGTCTTCATTTCCAAGTGGTCAAGAATTTTAGATGCCCTGTTAGTGATTAATTTATCCTCTTAATTATGATCAAAGAATGTGGTCCATAATATGTCCCTTTTTAAATGTAACTATTGTACAAATATAGGATTAACTATTTCAAATGTTTCTTGCACATGAGGGTCAGAAAATGTATCTTCTCTATTCAGTAATATGAGTCTTTATTGCTCCTCTATGCATGAGTTGCATCTGCACATTCACACAAAGACACACATTTATTTAATGAATCATTCATTTCCTGCATGAGATTCTGGCTTATTTCTTGTTTCTTGGAGATGTCCAATCTGATACTAAAATCTCTCTATCACTATAATTATTTTGTTTTATCTCACTAGTCAATAAAATATTTAAGACTCTTACAAGTAACAGGTGCAAAGCTAAATCTCTTTGTTTAACATAAAATAAATCAGCAAAAAAAGCTCAGTGAATTTTGTCAATATAATTGCTTATCATGAAACACACTGTAGATTAAATTACGATATTTTTTCTTCAGAAAGATACCTTTTTGTTGATATCAAATCAAATTCCTCCAGCACAACCTCTGCAAATCAGATCATTTACCTCTTCCCAGACCGTGAGTCATAATTATTTCTCTTGATTTTTAGTGCTGAATTTTGTCTGCTGTGGGATTATAAAGAAACTTTTCGTCCAGCTTTGTCTCCCCCAAAGAGAGGCCAAACATTAGCGGCTATTTGCCAGCACATGGTGGGAGGTCAGATGCTTAAAGACATCCTCCCAGAAGGCAGTCAGCCTTCAGACCACTGGCTAGTCCCACCACTGGTGGAGCCCACTCCCTGCTGTTAAGGACAATAGGCCACTTCTCCCTGAAGGCTTGCAGCATCAGTCTCGTCCATTGTAGGTGGGTTTACACCCTACTGATAATTGTTTCCATGGAGATCCAGAGAACAGGTCAAACCTGCTCAGTGACATCCAAAGTTAGGCTGCCATCTTGAATCTAGGATCCGCCCTTGTCACGTGTATACCCCCAATCCCTCCTCTTCCTATTGCGTGTATATCCCTAGATTGTCCCCCTCTCATTGCTGTATAACCTATAGTGCAACCCCTTCCTGTGACATATGTCTTTACCTGTAATTAGGGGGCTTTCACACACACACACCCACAAAGATATATAAGCCTTGGTTAGCAATAAAGAGCTCTACCACCTCATCCCCTGGTCCTCTCTCCCCCTGGCTCTCCCCTGGCTCCTGATTCCTCTCTCCCCCAACTCTCCCCCCTCTCACTTGCTCCTGCAATTCCCTCCTCCCACATCTCCACGTGGACCGCCAAGTGGGGCTGAGGTGAGCATGCTACCATGAAATGTGTCTGATTCCATTATTTCAATCTCTCTTCTATCTCTCCTTATTCTCTGTGATTTTTATTATAATCTTTATATATCTCAACCGTACAATTGCACCCATCAAACCCGCGATTAGTTGTGGGGGCTGGCCTTCCCCCACAGTCTGGTTGGATGTAACTGGGCAATTAGGTGATTCTGTTAAAAAGACAAAAATTGGGTTTTTCTCTCAAGAAACAGAAGCCATTATGAAGACAGTGATGAGAACGAAAAGGCAATCCAGAAACATTTTCTTGTTTTTTTTCCAGAAACACTTTTAATTATAATGCAAAACCCTCTTAAGCCAACCTACACGTATGGCTACAAACCCAACAACTCCCTGCACTGTTCATCATTATGAGCCTTTGCTTTCCTTTCTGTTAATGCTTCTTTAGGTTTTAATTAAGGAACAGATAATGCTCAAAACACAACTATGTCTATAGTGTCTCCCTATACAGAAAGAAATGAGCCACAAAAGGAGAGAATTTTTGCTATCAGTCACAATAATTTAAAGCTTTAAAAGGTTCTGTGGGGGAAAAAACTCAAAAACCATACACTGCCATTACATTGATTGCAATGCATAGCTATCCTGTAGGAGAGAGTAGAACTACCCCAGTGGGTCTCTGAGACTTTCCAGGAGTAGAAAGCC
>NW_022103922.1:31147729-31148997 GCF_000313985.2 Echinops telfairi
GGACCACTGAAGGAAGACTAAGTTTAGGCCACTATATTGACTCTAGGGTCCATCCATCTTGCCACATATGTACCCCTGATTCCCTCCCTCTACTATTGGGTGTACACCCCTAGGTCATCCCCCTCCTATTGCTTGTATTGCCTATGTTACAACCCCTTCTCATGATGTACATTGTTATCTTTGGTCAGAGGGCTATGTGCCCCAAAGATATATAAGCTTTGGTTAGAAATAAAACCTCACAAGAGATCTCTCCTGCCTTCTCGTCCCCCACCTCCACATGGACCACCAGGAGGAGCTGAAGTGAGCATGCTACTATGAAATGTGTCTGACATCTTTACTTCACTCTTCCTATCGCCTCCACCTCTCTATGACTTTACTATGATCTTTATAGATCTTAACCGTACAATTGCACCTACCGAACCCGGGATTAGTTGTGGGGGGCTGGCTACCCCCACAATTAGCAGCCTCATTTGTAAACCACTATACCACCCGGTGTTTGAAATGATAAAATAGTCAGACATTTCTTTATGGACACAAGTGAGTTGGGATGGAAATCTATCCCCAGTCAAATTGTTAGGTTTCTGGGGAGGTTTACCTCGGTTCTTGCTTCATTCTGATAGAATTCATGCTTGTTCCATGACAAAAATATCTTCTCTGGCTGTTTGAATACAGATGGTGGTCTTTTCTTACTTACCCCTTATTTTATTCATTTTTATATTATTATTTTCTTCTTGTCATTTTGTTTTTTTATTGTTTCTGTTGGGTTTCCCAGTTTGTGACCCACGGAAGGAGTGGATGCATAGAGACAATAACTAATGAAATAGTTTATCTGGGATGGAGGGAGCAAACAATGAATTCTGAAGGGGGAAGGGAGCATTAGAACTGATTGTGATGAAGTGTATACAACTCTTCTCTTTTTAAAAGTGATTTAAGTATGAGAGTGTATGAGATGTGAATACTAGATCAAGATAACTACTAAAAGAAAAGAAAGAAACCAAATGAGCAATGATTACCATGGGTGAAGGAGGGCTTAGGGCGCATTGAGTTCATGTTAAAGGTGGGGGAATCATTTGGGAAAGGACATCAATAATGGCTGTACAACATGAAAAGCATAATCAATGGCACTGGAAGAAGTGGCCCCATGTAATCAACCTGCCGCCAGGTTGCCAGTTGATCTCCGCAAGGAATAACCATATCTTGGACTTAATGTTGGTTTCTGCTGCTGGCAAATGGGGCACTCAGCAGTGGCAGTGGCCAAGTCAGCCTTG
>NW_022103922.1:31150375-31153423 GCF_000313985.2 Echinops telfairi
CCAAGGGCCAGGCCTATTCGGTGCCTGGCACCCTTCCCTCCTCTCTCTGAACCCCAGATTCATCTCTGACTTTAAGCGAGCGAAGGAAATGCAGGCTCAGGAAAGCCAGCGCCTCTCTGCCCTCCTGACCTGCCACCTCACTTCGCTCAGCGCCACAGATTGTACGGAGTCGGGCCCTTTCAGCTATCCTCTGGCACCTTCTCTCTGAACCCGATTAAACTCAGCCAGCCCTTTCCAGGAGGAGGAAGCAGCTCCCTCTGTTGATGACTGAGGTAAAGAGACCTGTTTTCAAAACAGAAAGAAAGATGGTGTGGCCAGCCTTCAGGTACTTGGCCTTTTGCTTCGGGCCTGGCACTCCCAACTTGCCATCCAGCATACTTTGACAGAAATGCAAGGCTCAGTCCCCACGGGGCCCCTTGGCTTGTGGGAAGACTTGTAGCTTCTGAATTGTTCCATATCCTCACCTCCTCCCTTGGCCTGTGACATAACCACGCTGAGGTGTGAGTTGCTCAAGCGAGGTGAAACTACAACTCCCCACCTGGAGGCACCGGGTCAGTGACTGGTCCTCAGAAGACCTCAGCACCATGTAGTTCAACCCTCTATCTCTAGCAGGCAGCTCTGGCTGCGGTGAATGGTTCACACGCCTGACAGCTCGCCCAAAGGTCGGTGGTTTCAGTCCACCCACACCGGCCTCAGAAGAAAGCCTGGTGCTCCACTTCTGGAAAAGTAGACTGAAAAGCAGAAGGAGCATGGCTGAGACACACGGGGGTGGTCCAAGAGTCAGAGTCCACGGGCCTGGTGACAGCTTCCGATCCTATTTCCTAGGCCCCAGCCGAGGATGAAAAAATAACTCATCTTGACAGGAGCAGTGTCTGTATCTCTAGACAAACTAAACTGGGCATAACTTTTCTTCTTGAAGGCCTGCCTGCCCTCTCAGTCAGAGCAGCCAGCGTTTCTCTCTGCCCTCCTCCCTTTCAGCAGGAGTCCCCCACACGTTCCAACAGAAGATGTGGCTCTGAGGAGCCCTGACGGTGGAGCGGTTGCAAGTTGCGCTGCCAACTGCAAGGTCAGCCATTCGAAACCACCTGCTGCTCCTTGGGAGAAAGACGGGACTTTCTACTCCCAGAGTTACAGTCTGGGAAACTCACAGGGGGGCGGTTCCACCCTGCCCTTTAGGGTCACCATGAACTGGATGGCAGTGAGAGAGAAGTGACTCTGGCTTCCTTCCAAGCACAAATAACTGAAAAAGCCAACTCCCTACCTTTACAGAACCCTGTGCTCAGCAGGCCAGACTGGCTCCTCGAAGTGCCAACTGGAGTTTCAAAAAGATTAAAAGACTCTGGGAGGGTGTTGAGGTGCTCTGGAGAGTGCCTCTGGGCAGCTCATACACGGTGACAAGTTCTTTCTAAATGATGACAATTCAATCGCACCTTCTACAGAGAATGATTTTTCACATTTAACACAGGTGGTAGCTGCCCTAGCTCGTTTCCCCCCAAATCTTGACATGGGTTTGGGATCATGATATTGAAGCAAATGTGAAGTTCTCCAAATGCTGCCCCAGGTCCCTGGCTCCTGGGGTCTGACAAGCCAGCACAGGCAGGAGGGGAGGGTCCTCTGCAGAAGATGACATGGGAATTCGAAAGTTTGGCACGCCCAACCCCTGCAGTCCCATCTTCCCCTGCCAGTTGTCTGGAGAAAGAGAGGCAGACAGCGGGACAGAGGATAGAGGTCTCACCGCCGTGTTTCCCTAACTGGCATGACATTCTGCTAGCAATGGCACTCTTTTCTCTTGAAATTCTCTTTAATCACAATTCTCTTTATCAGAGAAATGAGGAGACCTGCACTTCACTTAAAAGAAAAGAAGAAGAAAATCCCCGTCATGTACAGCTTGAAAATCCTGTAACTGGGACAGAATCTATTCTTGTAGGAAAATCAGATTTGAAATGCAAAGTCCTATCTGGGAGAGAGAATACTGAGGTTTAAAATTATTGCTGTTCATATGTACAAATGTGCTTGATGCAGTTGGTGTATGGATGAGTATAAGAGCTGTAAGGGCCGCTGATAAAATGATTTATTAAAAATAAAAATAGCAATAATAAAATAAAATCATTGCTGTTGTTACATGCCATTTACTCGGTTCCGACTCAGGGCGACCCAATGTCCAACAGACGGAAACCCTGGGCCGATTCTGTGTCATCCCCACAATTGTTACATTTGAGCCCATTGCTGTCACTGTGCTCATTGACCTCCTTCAGCATCTTCCACTTTTGCACTGACCCTCTACTTTACTGAGCAAGATGTCCCTTTCCAGAGACTGGTCTCTGCTGATGGTATATCCTGCAGTATAAAGGCAAAACACTGAGACAGATCACTTCACTATTCTTGTAGGAGAGAGACAACAGAAGAGTGGTTTGTAAGGAAATAGGAACAAAAAGTATCTGTGAACTCCCTTCTTCTTTAACATCTTGACTTGGGGCTCCCCTGATGGATACCTGAGGGCTCAGGTTTTGAAACTAAAGTAAGTATGTCCTTTGTATGTATGTATGTTGTATGACCAACAACCAGGGCAGTCTCCCAAGTCTCAGGTTCAACCCAGCACTCACAGAATCACCCTGAATACATTTATTATTAAAACTCTAGGGAAAAATAAGAAAGGGAGTAAAACAAAAGGCAAACAAATAACTAGACAGTTGTGAACAATAACTAGTAAATCTAAAACCTACTTTTCTGAAAAATAAGATCCTTTAATATAAGCCAACCTCTAGCAAATGGAATTGAGAAAGGAAAAGGGGGAAGAAAGACAAAATGCAAGAAAGAATAATTAGAAAAAGAACAGCAAAAATCAAAATTTCAAAAAGAATTGTATCATCTTTGCTTGCATTTCTCAGGAAGGTTTTTAAAAAGGTAAGGGGGATCCAGTTTACACCCAGAGAGAGCAGGCCTTCTCCAAGTCCCCTTCCTCTACTTTCAAAATCTCCTCTTCTATTCCCAAACTCCTACTGCCCAAATGTCTTCAAATCTCCCCAAATGTTCCCCTCACATGTGTTT
>NW_022103922.1:31160650-31193469 GCF_000313985.2 Echinops telfairi
CTGGTCCTGAAGGGATCATCGATCCTGGATTCCGTTTTTCCAGTTCCTATCTGTACCAGTGTACATCCTCTGGTCTAGCCAGATTTGTAAAGTAGAATTGGGATCATGATAGTAGCGGGTAGGGAGCATTTAGGAACTAGAGGAAAGTTGTATGTTTCATTGTTACTACATCGCACTCTGACTGGCTCATCCTCTCCCAAGACCCTTCTGTAAGGGGATGTCCAATAGCCTACAAATGGCCTTTGGGCCTCTACTCCGCACTCCCCCTCATTCACAATGATATGTTTTTTTGTTCTGATGATACCTGATACCTGATCCCTTCGAAACCTCGTGATCACACAGGCTGGTGTGCTTCTTCCACGTGGCCTTTGTTGCTTCTGAGCTAGATGGCCGTTTGTTTACCTCCAAGCCTTTAAGACCCCAGACGCTACATCTTCTGATAGCCAATTTTGTATTCTTATCTACACCCTGGTTTTTCCTGACTTCCACCTTACCATACACTTATGAAGTATACAGTGATGTGATTTTAAACTCTTATGTTTGAAACCTAAAATGTATGTAAAACTTCTCCAAAGTAGCCTCTATTAAAAATAATTTTTTTTAAAAAAACAAGCCTTTTGAATTAAAAGAAACCAACAGAATTTATTGTTCCAAGACTGCCATCTGGTGGCCAAAGGTGACCAAATCCAGAACACAGACCCTTCCTAGAAACTTACTGCCATGAGTCCCTTCTGAATCATAGCAACGCTATTGGACGGAGTGGAACTGCCTGTGGCTTTCAGAGACTATCAGTTTTGATAGGTGCCGAACACCTCAGCTTTCTCCTCTGGATAGCTGGTGGTCTCACACTGCTCAATGCATAGCTCACTATGGCACTAGGGTCCCTTTAAGTATTAAAAAACTACATACTTTTTATAGTATCAAAAACCACCTAAAGGTGGTTTATTATTTCATAGTTAACACTTAAATAAAAACAAGAGGTGCACAAAACTAGATAAGTTTTCAAATATCAATGAAAACTACTAAATCCCTGACAAAAAAGATGAGAACTTTCATTTCGATATTGCTTCTTGATTGGCACCCTCACTTGAATGTTCAACAAGCATCATCAGCTGCCCGATTTATCCTTAACCATCTTTCCACTGCAGAAGGATCCCAGTCCTTTAGAGGCAGGCCAATTAGACAGTACTCAATGTGCTTGAATATTAGAAAGAGGCGACTTTTCTGAACATGTTATGAAAAACCCGTTTCTGAACGTACAGCAATTGTTTTGAACGCATTTTTAGCTCTTTGAACCCTTTAAGGAATTGCCTAATTCACTTATTATCCTTGTGGGAATTTGGGGTGTAACACACAGCTGAAACGAATGACAGTGTGTCACCCTCTGGTTGGTTGGCACTTCTTAGGTTAAGATGTTTACTGAGGGAACAAACGCATGGTAATAAAAATGTATTTCATCAAAAATATGACGAATTTTATATAATGAACGTTAAAAAGCATAATTCTAAATTTTTAATATTTATGGATGGAACAAGCATTACTACAAGCACTTAGAATATGAGGGGGCACCCCCCAAAAATGATGTTTATTTGTTTTCTGATGTGAGGGGGGTAGTACATTTGGAATTCGTTCCACCAGGTCACACTGTTAACCATACTTTCTATTTAGAGGTACTGAAAAGATTGAGTTAATAGTGTATGCCAAAAATGGCCTGATTTGTGACAGACGGGAGGGACCGGTTTTGCCACCACGACAACGTACCTGCTCACTCACCCATCTCTGTGCACGTTTTTTTTGTTGTTGTTTCGTTTTTTAAATCATTTTATTGGGGCTTGTACAACTCATCACAATCCATACATACATCTATTTTGTCAATCACATTTGTACATCTGTTGCCCTCAGTGTACCAGTTTTTGACCAAAAACAGCATGCCTCTCTAGCCCCATGCACCTAACTCAACTGACCTAGCTCCAAGCGACTTTTTTGTTTCTGCGAATGAAGAGGGACATGAAGGAGAGATTTAACGACATAGAGGAAGGGAAGAAAAAAAGAGGGAGGTGCTGTCAGCCATCCAGATGAGTTTGAAAAATGTTCCCAAGAATGGAATCACAGATTTGACAAATGTATTGAGTGTAATGGAGAGTACTTTGAAGGTGATAAGGTTGTTATGGTTTTTTTTTAATATATGTAAATAATTTTATTGGGGGTTCTTGGAGCTCTTATAATCTATACATTTAAAAAATCCATACATCAATTGTATCAAGCCCATTTGTACATATGTTGCCATCATCATTTTCAAAACATTTTCTTTCTACTTAAGCCCCTAGTATCAGCTCCTCTTTTCCCTTCCCTCCCCCAGATAAGGTTGTTTTGTTTTTAAAAAATTACGTAAGTTTGAAAAATATTTCGTTTGGGCAGGCACACCCCCCTTATATTGTTGCACAGATGAATGGTTTTTTAAAAAAGGGTAAGGAATGTGAGAGGAATTCCTGAGAGGTGAATGATGGGCAAACATGATATTGGGGCAGAAGGAACCAGGAAAAAAGAAAGAATATATAGGTATAAATAGATATGTGAATGTATATTTAAATATAGGTATATTTGTTTATATGTATATAAATGCACATGCAACAAGGAAGCAGATGGACTTTGAGCCTCTACTTAAATCTTACCTCAGTACAAGAACGGTTTGTCCTAATAATGTGGCATTGTATGATACTCACCTTCCCAGCATGATCGCTGAAGACAAATGGGTACATAAGCAAATGTGGTGCAGAAATGTGGCGCCCGGCCATTAAAAAATATAGCGTCTTGGGTCCTAAAGGCTTGAAGTTAAACAAGCGGCCATCTAGCAGGGAAGCAACAAAGCCCACATGAAGAAGCACAATGAGGTATCAATAGGAAAAGGTATCAAGTTCAAAGAGAAGCAACACCAAATCAATGTGATGGGGTGGGGATGTAGTGAAGACCCAAAACCCACCTGCAAGTTAATTGGACAGTCTCTCTCAGAAGGGCCACATGGAAGGGACAATACATCCAGGGTGCAGTATATCACTGATGAAACACTTAACTATCCTCTAGTTCTTTAATATGTACCCCCCCTCCTTACTATGGCTTTAGTTTTACATCATTAATCAACTTAGATTTGTGTATGTTCATTGTGTATAATTAAGAACATACGCAATTAATTGTATAATTAAGGTCATTGGATACATGAAAGTCAAGATAGAAAACCCTTCAGAAACAGTAACAAGAGCAATGGTTCCCTGAGGGAACAGAAGTGAGGGAGTGGGAAGGGGGAGCTGATAGCACTGATGACTGTGTAACCCCTCTCAAGAGGAGCAAACAACAGACTTGTGCATGAATACATATATGAGATGGTGTAAGATACAGTAATGAATAAGGGTTCAGGGGTGGTGGGAGATAAAGGGGAGCTGATATCAAAGAGTTCAAGAAAGAAAATGTTTTGAAACTGATTATGGTAGCAATTGTACAATACTGCTTGAACTAAGGAATGTTATGGTTTCTGTAAGAACTCCCAATGAAATTATTTTTTTAAAAGAGTAAGGAAATTAAATTTGTGATTTTCACATCACAGGAATCTGCCCAGCAGCCAACCTTATTACAAGTACCATTTAACAACTGGTTCACTGAACTCAACAAAAAATTAGATATTGCTTCTGCTGAGCTGGGGCAAGCCAGCAGGAACCAGCTGACTGCCACCACTAGACTTATGGACTACCATCAGACTTATGGGCTTCAGTTAGACCGGGCTGGCTTCTTGATACATAATTCCTTTCTAATACAAAGCTCTTTCTTATACATAGATGTCACTGGATTTCTCTAGACAACCTGGCCTGACACAATCTGCACCAGATGTTTTCTTAAGGTAAAGTATGGTTCGCTGAGTGGATTTTCTGAGTTGGAGCCTTCTGATTGTGGCCTATGTGGTATGCTGTATGACTCAGGAAGACAAATCATGAGCCGCCCCAATTAATCTAATGACATGTCTAGAATCTCCATTGCACCTTGGGTCTTGCAAGCTTGTGAGCAGCCATCTAAGGCACCGCATGTGGTCTCTACTCACCTGGATCAAGAAATAGAAGGATATGGAATGTGCAGAAGGATATAGAATGTTGCTTCTATAAACAACTGCCTCCTTTGCCATGAGATCAGAGAAACTAGATGATGCCCCCGCTACCATCATTACTGAACATTTTGATCAAAGATTCCATAGAAGGATCTGAATAAAAAAAGAGAAAACGCCAAACTAAGTTCTAGATTCTCACGGACTCCAGATTTCCTGAAGCCATGAAGGTCAGATGAAGGGCTCGAACTACTGCTCTGACATAAACTTTAAATCTTGAGCCAAAAATACGTCCCTGAAGTCTTCTTGAAACCAAATGATAGTTTTGATTCACTAGTAACAAGTGTCAGCTTTGACACCATTCGATTCTTTGAAGACCTATCTTAATGGGGTCATAAGACAATACTGCCATCACGTCAATACCAACTTACAGTGATCCTCAAAGACAGGGTTGAACTGCCCCTATAAGCTTCCAAGACTGTAACCCTTTATGGGAGTAGAAAGCTCAGTCTCTTCTCCCACAACTTAAGCAGGACCGTGAGGGGGGAAAACAACTCAGAAAATGAGGATGGTTACTCAACTCAAGAATGTGATCAGCGTCACGAAAAGGCACGGGGAGAAAAGAATAGAATAAGTTTTTTGTTTGGGTTTGTTTTTTTTCTTTTGGGGGAGGGGGCTGTGGAGTGGCTGCATGTTTTAATTCAAGAAATAAGGAAAAGTTCACAAGCAATCGAAGCAAGTGCCCGGCGTTCTTGCTAAACAATTGGCGGGTCACTGAGGCCAGTGCTTCCGGAGATGCTCTTTCAGCTGAGGAATGGACTGCAGCTGCTGCTGGCACTCGTGACAACGCAGAGGCAGCTTCAAGAGCTCGGGCGTCCCATCTCGAACGGTCACTCTGCCAGCCTCTTGGACCATCTCGATCACAGCTGCAGGCGAGAGGAAACAAGTTCAGATCCCAGCCCCTCCGGAAGGACGGTTTAAGAGACCAAGACGGGAAACGTGCGTGCAAATCAAAATATGCCAAGCAAAGCCCGGAAAAGTGAGGTTGGACGTCCTACCAGGAAGATGGGCTTGATGAGCGTCTAAATCTGAATGTCCTCGCTGTGAGATGACTCAATGTCTCCAGCTACGCGCTACGTGATTTATGCTACTCTGTCAAGGGCCAACCCAGTGCTTTCCCCTGCCAGCCCCATGGTAAACGGTAGCTGTCATCGTTAACAACCCTGCATGCTGAAGCTGTAGAGTGTCTACACCAGAAAATAAAGGGCACCTGCCTTGGGTACATAGTCATCTCCTGACAAGAGGCAGCCCTGAGCACCCCCGGAAGCTGATGGCAGAAGACAAAGAACTATTGAGAGAGTGCTCGTTCACAGACTCCAACAGTCCTCAGGAGAACCTTAAATCCTCCACAGTGCAACAGGACACATTTTTGACCCTGACAAGCAGCTCTCTCTATCGCTCAAGAGGACCGCTTCCCAGAAAAGTGGCCATTGGACTATAATACACATTGTCTTTCAACAGAGCTTGCCTTAGAGAGACCACAAAGCTAGCTGTACAGGGTGTCCTGAGGGAAGGTCATTGTTCAGGAAAACAACTGAGTAGAAGATCAGCTGAGAAAATGAAGCAAACGTGAAAACCAAAGGACATTGCTTACTGTGGTAGTTACATAATTTCGTGTCAACTGAAAGATGGGTAAAAGTGTAGGGGTGATATTCAACCTGTCGATTAGGTCACACCTGATGGTGCCTCCTTGTGGGCGTGGCCTCCTCATAAGGAAGGTCCTGGGAACCTCCCTCCTCTCTGCCTTCACCTTCCAGCTTGCTGCCCCTGGGAGCTGCCAGAGCCCTGCCATGTTACCACCATCATTGGATCCACAAGACTTGGCACCCACCAGCATTCTGTATCATTGCATGTGGCTGCGAGAGTCTGCAGAGACTTATGGACTATTATCGGACTTATGGACTTGAGTTGGCCTGGGCTGGGATGTTTTCTTGATACGTAACTACTTCTTGATGTAAACCTCTTTCTTACACATATATGAATGTTACTGGATTTGTTTCTCTAGTCAACCAGGCCTCACACACTTACCCTGGGATTCTAAGAAGTAGTCTGTATTGAAAGAATTCCAGTGTTTTTTGTTTTTAAGGCAAGGAGAATCAAAATCTTGGCTGATCACGTGAAGGTGCACCTGGCTAGTGGAAAGGGGGAAAAGTGACCATTAAACCAATTAGCAACCATGGATAAATAAAAATGACAAATAGTACAGGAATGAGTCTATTCAATATGGATAGTGTGTTCATTCAATTCACTCATTTCACAATATTTAATGTTTCTTAAGTACCTACAAAGTGTCAAGCCCTACTCTAGGCACCGAGAATACAGCAATAAATAAGACTATTTCTGCCCTTTCATAATCTAATGGAGGAAACATGAAATAAGCAAATGAACAAACAAGAAAATGTCAAATTGTTACATTGCTAAGAAGTAACAAAACCTGGAAATGGGACAGTTAAGAGCCATGGCTGGGGCTCCATCTGTCCAAGAAAGAGTGTTCAGAGAAGGGTTCTCCCAGGCAGTGATTTACCTGAAAGAGTGACCAGGCAAGCTAAGTCTGGGGAAGGTGTATGTCAGGGAACGAGGAGGGCAAGTGCCAAGGCCCTAAAATGAGAGAGAGCCTAAAAATGCAATCAAAGAACAGAAAGGAGATTACTGTGGCTGAGTGTAGTGGGTAAAGAAGAGACTAGCTGGAGACCTGGCAGAGGCCAGATCGGAAAGGGTCTTGCAACAGACAAGGAATTTGCATTTTAATCTATCACACTGGGAAGTCACAGAGAGACTTTAAACAAGGGAGTGCTGGTACTTGGTTTGTACGTTTTCAAGCTCTGCTCACTGTGCTCTGAGGAAGGATGGTAGGGGCCGTAAGCAGGGCATGGGGAGACTGGTTAGGAAGCGGTTGCGGCAGGTCAAGCCAAAGGAGAATGCAGCGAAGCTAGAGCTGCAGCAGCTTAGATGCTGAGCAGCAGCCAGATTTGCAGGTATTGGGGGATCGACCCCCCAGGGTTTACTAAACTGGGTTTGGGCCTAAAACCCTGGGTGGTCCCACTTCTTGAGATGGAGAAGGTGGAGGACAAGCAGATTTGGGAAAGGAAATCAAGAGTTTCCATTTGAACAGGTTAAATCAAGTAGAGTGCTGTAAGAGAGTATCAAGTCCAGCTCTTATCTTACAAATCTAATGGGTTCAGGAGGGGCACGCTCTGCAAAGAGGAAGCTTACAGATAAAACGGAAACAGACAGATGCAGTTGGGGGGGGGGGTGCTTCAGCACAGACGGTACAAGGTCCAGGACTTTATTCGTGGCAGGCAGCCTTCCTGCCACGTAGCCTGCAACTCGTGACAAGATGACACAAAGGGACAGTTTTACGATTGTTTGAGGGTGTACAAAGAAACACCAATACATCAGCCAAGCTGTTCACATACAGGAGGGGAGGACCAGGTTGGGAACATGAAGTAATGGATAAGTCCGCAGACTGCTGCTTCAGCAGCCTGGCCAGGGCACATGAGGAAAGTGTCGGTTTTATCTCCGGCAGAGACGGGCCAGATGCTGCTTCATCAGCTCCGAGATTGAGCCATCAGCACGCTCCCATGGGCCTTGAACCGTGAAAGGTGGTGGTCCTGAACCATTTGCCTAAGGACCAAACAGCTTTTCCCCACAGAATGCTATTTCAAAAGCATTCTGAATCCAGAAATGACAGTAACGCTTCGCATTTTCCCAGTAAATTATCCTATTTGACCAGTACATGAGGGGAATCAAAATGGAACATAAGCAGTAACAAAAGGGCTGATCTGGATTATAAATGAATAATGGAACCACACTAAAAAGGGCATGGGAGTTAGAAAAGAGGTCACCTTTTAAGTAACTTTGGAAAACTATTAGAACCGGATACAGTATGGCTAAAGACAAAAAGAACTGTGCACAAATAAGGGACCAATTAGTAACTGTCTTTCTCACTTATCAAAACTGATCACATTGATCATCTTACGATGCATTCGACTGTAGATTATGCTTCAATTTAAAGGACAGCCTCTGGGGATGGGAGAAAGAATGTGGAATGTGGCACAGACGTTTTATTTGGGTAAAGTGGCCAGTACTCTAAGTCACAATTATCAACTCAAATAATATGTAACAGGATTGAGTGATTTTTTTTTTAAGAGTTTGAGAACGGTTTGTTAAGATTTTAACAGCGTAAGTCATTTTCAACAACTGGGATCCTCTGCTTCAGGGATCTTCCGGGGTCTCTGAAAGTCCTGAATTTTTTTCTTTTTTCTTTTAAAGATCATTTTACTGGGGGTTTTTACAACTCTTATAACAGTCCATACATCAATTGTGTCAAGCATATTTGTACATATGTTGCCGTCATTATTTTCTAAACACATTCTATTTAAGCCCCTGGTATCAGTTCCTGTTTTTACCCTCCCTCCCCCACCTCCCACCCTCATGACAGGATTGGGTGATTAAAAAAAAAAAATCAAGGTTAAAAACAATGACATCCCATTAGGCCAATGATCTTGTTGCTGCTTATAGGGAAGGAACTGTGGAGCTACATCGTGCTTGAATTCTCCAAAAAAAAAAAGAAAAAACAATCCTCCCGGGCATGAGGCAAAAGGACACAGACTACTCCTGGCTCTGACTCTCTTTGAAAGACCCGATTTCTCAAGCTGCCCTCATAGAAGCCATTGTTTGTTTCCTCAGGACCCATGGTCCTTGCGCATTTGGGGGGGCTACAGAGCCTTTGGAAATGTCTGATAAAAGGCACTGACCACAATTCTTCATCTGAGTAAAATGCAGTGGCTTCATCTAGTTCTATGCTAGGCCCTCAAAGAATTCTACTTGGAGAGCAGTAAAGAGCTATATGTGATTAGACGTGACTGAATTACACTCAGAAGCAGAAACTCAAGCTTGCAAGAAAGTCCAGCAGAGGGTAGAAGGTTCGGTGCCCCCACCCCTGCCTCAGAAGCATCCCGAACTACCCCAGGCCCTGGGGCTGGCGGCACTCTCGGCGGGTCCACCTGGATGGAACCAGGAGGCAGTGACGGCACCACCCACACACTTACCTCATGCTAGGGACGGCGTGGTAGCCCAGGCGAAAGCGCAGTTTGCTGGAGCCGGCACAATCTGCAATCACCTCTTCCCCCACGGCGTGCATGTGTTTGAGGAGCTGTAGGTGTTCCCGGGTCACAGCCTTCAGACTGGAAATGGAGGCCCAAGGTAAGACCAGCCAGTGGTGACGGGCCTTGGGGTACTTATCCTTAATCACCACCACCTGCTCATCCTTGTAAACCTGGCAGAGGCACAGAGAAGAGAACAGACATTTCTGAGCGGCTTAATGTGCCAGGTGCTGTTTCAGTCATCAATCCACACACTGTAAATCCCCACCACCATCTTTTAGATGGGAGCACTAGACACAGATCGAGTGCTTTGGGCAAAGTCGCACAGTTAACAGGTGGGAAGTCTGGGACTCAAACCCAGGTCGCATAGGCTCCAGAGTCAGCGTTCTCCGCCATCTCTCTAGCCGGAGCATGTGGAAGATGCAGAACACAAAACAGCTCATTGGAGCTGGTGGCCCAGATCCAAAGCACCTCCTCCACCCCGAGGGCAATGTGATACGCGCACCTAGCTGAGGGCCAGGCCAGGAGCTCATTTCAGGAGAACGAAAAGTCCTCTCAGAGTGATTCATGACTATTAGCCGCAAGGCAGCACAGTCAAAAGCTCCTGGAAGTCAACAAGTTCAACACTGGGGCACAGGTGAGGGGACGTTTATGTGACGCACTGAGCTTCTTTCAAACACATTTAGGTGGCTCCCTTACTGCCACTGGGAAAAGCCCTTTGGTTCTCACCAAAGAGGCCAAAAACTCATTCAAAAAACTGATCTGATTTCATCTATAAGCGTCGATGTGGTCCCTGTGAAATGGTCACTTTAAAACATGAAATAAAGCCTAATCTCAAATATATTCTTACCTGCATTTTGGGATCCTGCATAGAAATCTTCAAACCTTGACTCCAGTGGCCTAATGATTCCTAAGACATAAACAGGGCAATGTCAACCACAAATGCCTCCAGCTACATCTGGCATTAATCAATTTGGAAATGAGGTTACTTTTTGGAATGTAGCTAGATTCCTCTGCTTTCGTCTACCTTTTAGGACTAACATCCCTCCCTACTGTCTTCCTGTTTCAGCGCTGAGTGTCTACACGGAGGCCAGAAATGTCACCCAGTGTGCATGTCTTCTGTGCCCTCTCACTGGCACCAACAGCCTCAGTTTCCACTGTGATGTGTCAGGATAGTAATTATAGGGCCAAGGAAAGGTTTCCCAGGTTAACCTTCTAAAGATACACAAACAATTGACTCAGTTTTAAGTGATTCAACGTTAAGGCTACCTTCTAATTATTGCTCTACTTTCAGGAATTCAAGGGCAAAATAAATAAAAGGACACTCAGCCAAGTGATTTTCATTCTACAAATAAGGTTACTCTGTCATTATGGTTAATAACTCTCCTCACCCTCAATAGCTCTTTATGCATGACTGGGTTTGACAGTGTCAAAATGCCCTCGTTTAATCTCCACATCATCTGTCAATTCCCTACCCTTACCTTTGTGGCAGCTGCGTCTTCCCCCTTCTTAGGGGGCACAGCGCACTGGATAGAGTTGCTTCTGGGAGGAAGTCTTGCCTCTGGCTCAGCTTCCTCAGCAACAGCCATTTCTAGAGAATCACTGTCACCTGACCGTTTTCTCTTCCTGTGTGTTTCCAGGCCAGGGCTCTTTGCCTCCTCCTCAAACTCTACGATGTATGGATAAAGTTCATTCACCAGGTGGAGAACCTGGCCAGGCTGCAGCTTCACCTCTTGATCCTTCCCAATTTTGATTGAGTCAATGCTGGTGGGATTGACCCCTACCTAGAGAGGTAATAATAAAAAAATAATTTTAATAATAGCAGTAGCCCCTTCCATAATAGACCCATTTACCAGCAGGGTCTATTTCCAAATGTTCATTTGTAAATTGGCTACAGGAAGTCGGAAATGCATTTCCCCACAGAAGCAGTTTCCTAAGTCAATCATACTCCCCCGTTGGCCCACACAACCCTTGTTAGTCTGGACTGTGGCTGAATGGCAGTGCTGACTGTGCTACCACATCTCCCTCCCCCTGGTCCACAGTTAAAGCATCACCTCTCCCTCTCCCTGGCCCTGTATTCCTTTGGTAGAGGCCAAGTAGTTCTTCCCCATTTCCCAGCTCTGCCAGGATGCAAGTGTGTTGGGAGCAGCCTCCAAGAGAAAGGAGACCTTTCCATGGGCTGGCAGGAATGCTCACACTCAACAGCACTAGAAAATCACCCAGTGTAACAGGGAAACCCAAATCACAAATACACATACCTGCTTCACCTTGACATAGCCCTTGTTACACTCTGCTTTCAACTGCACTGAAAGAGATTAGAAAAAGTTCAATGTAAATGCCACTTAGAAGCAAACACTTGCTCCGTTTCTCCCAACAGGACAACGAGGTCTCACTACATCGGGCAATTTGGCAGCTGCTTCCCCACGGCCTGGCCTAGTGGGGACACATGGCAAGACCAGCAGTTCGAAAACCCGCTGTTCCCCAGGAGAAAGATGGGCTTTCTAATCCCGTCGAGAGTTCCAGTCTCAGAAACTCACAGGACGGTTTTACTCTGTCCAAGAGGGCCGCTATGAACCAGCATCAATTCTACGGCCCTGAGCTTGTTTGTTTGTCGTCGTCGTCATTTTGGCCAAGGCCTGTGTGTCTGCTACACAAATCCTCCATAAAATGCCCCATCGGAAATGCTCCACTCCAAACTCACTGCCACCAAGTCGATTCCAACTCATAGCACCCCCACAGGACAGCGCAGAACTGCCCCTGTGGGTTTCTGAGACCGAAATGCTTTACAGAGTTAACAGAGCCCATTGGTAGTAAGTCCATTCTGACTCATGACCACCTTTAGGACAGAGTACTGCTCAGCGGATTTCCCTGGCTGCAGTTTTCATGGGAGCAAACAGCTACATCGTTCTCCTACAAAACTGCTGATAGGGTTAGAATGTCAACCTCTGGTTAGTAGACAAACACTTTAAGCCCTGCTTAAAGTGGCACCACCAGGGCGCCTATCGTTAATATCTCTATAAGGCACCACATGGAACCAACCCCTACCGTCACCCTATTCCAGAGTCCCTGGCCTGCTTGGGATCAAACATGGCAGCTGGGGATGGGGACCCATCCCTCTTACAGGTTATGGACTCATGATTAAATCAGCTTCCACGATTAGATAAAATATCTGAAGCCTTCAACGGTGAAGGAGGGAAAAGATGCATTCATGGAAGAGAAGGTCAGCTGGTCTTAAATAGGAGGAATGTTCTGGAAAGAGGAATGCTGGGAAAAATGGGAAATAACATTAACAACCAGGTTCAGATACATGAGCGCAGTGTCTGGGGTGAGCCTGGGAGCCCAGAAGGGACGCCGCAAGTGCTCATCAGGGAAGGACGTAGAGGGCTCACGGCTGGCACAGGGGTGCGGGAAGCAGAGAGCAGCAGGGTCTGCATCTGTGTCTCGGCCCCGGCCACCGGCACGGCTTTACTCCCACTCAGAGGCCCTCATGTGGGAGGGCCACAGGCAGTGCTGGGTCCCACTGCAGGCGTGGCTCCACTGAGTATGTGCGTGCTGTGAAGTTCACAGGGAAACCATGGGGCACGTGGCAAGTCCTTTTCCTGGGAGTCATTTCAGTGGACCCCAAGAAAAAACTAAACTTAGTTTTTACTGAAGCACCAGCTTCCTGAGGGGCAATAAAGAAAAGACGAAACGGCCTCCAGCCCCTCCTCCCCGCCTTCTCAGATATGGTTTCAGCCTCAGATGTCATAGTTCCCACTGCCCAGCAAGGGGTTTTCCTGGGATGCAGACCCCAGTTCTATGATCCCAGGCTAGTAAGATGGTGTCGGCCTGCCTCCAGGGTTCACCTGATACTCCCTCCCACCACTCCCAAAATGCCACCCTGACAGGAAGACAGAATTAAGGATGGATGGGGCCCAGGTGAGGCCAAGAGTTCCATCCCTGAGTTCTGTGACAGGTTTTCCAACAACAGCACGCAGGCAATGTGCATCTGGTCCCGAGGAAGCAAGACCGGCATCTCAGCGTTCCTCTGTCCAGTTAGTTACCTTGCTGCCGAGAACATTTCTTGTCAGTGATCTTGGTCTCCGGGCTGCGCCCAATCATCACTGCTTCCAAATGGGGGAGTCTGATTCGCTGTTGCCGGCTGTCCTGCCTCACCAGCCAGCATGCCCGCATCATCACTGTGAGACACACAGCAGAGAGTGAGAGAACTGCTGAAGGACTGCACCCGCAGGACATGGCCTCCTGGGCCACAGCCCGGCATCAGCACACAAACCACTTACCAGCTGCTCACCTTAAGGCACATGACTTCACCTCCCTAGGCTAGACGTCCCGCTTGTAAAATGAGAGGATGACAGGCCTCATGAGGCGGTGGTAAGGGTTCAATGTGATAATGTGGGTAGTTGCCTCTGGGTCTGAATCAGATATTTGCTAGGTTTGGTGATATACTCTATACTGAACGACATGCTGAGGATTCGAAGGATGGAGAAAGGTACAATTATGTGGGGAAAGTGGGGAGATTCCTCAGAGGTATGCATAAAATTACCACGTGACCCAGAAATTCCTCTCCTGGGTGTACATCGTAGGAACTGAAAGCTGAGATTCAGAGGCTCACATTGTTCGCCGCCGCTGCATGATTCGCAAGCGCACAAAGGTGGAAAGGACCCAAGTGTCCATCAACAGAGAAACACACATATGCAATGGACGAGAAAGGGAAATGAGATGCTGATCGGTGCAATGACATGGATGAGCCTAGAAAACATTATGCTGAGTGAAAAAAGACAGACACAAAAGGATATTGTTTGCTCCCGCTTATATGAAATACTAGGAAAGATATATGCATAGAGATAAGAAGTAGGTTTGTGGTTATAAGGATTAGGGAAAGCATGGAAAGGGGAGGTTTTACTTACTGGTTAAGAGTTATATTTGGGTGTAAAGTTTTGAAAACAAATAGTATTGATGATTGTTAAAACATTGTTAATGCAATTAATATCACCAAATTATAGATAAAACAGTGAATTTTACAGCAGCTACACATATACATAGAGAACCCTGGTGGTGTAGTGGCCATGAGTTGGGCTGTGTGTGCATCCACAATTAAACAAAAGAATAAATAAAGCATTGTCCCTATCTTTAAGGAACTCAGAGTAGAGTACGGGAGGAAACATTCTTAGCCCAGTTACTACAATATGATAAGCACTGTTGAGAAGTACTACATTAGGACTGACTCTTTCAGAAAGTGCCAAAAGGGCTTAAGAGGAAGAGCTGTGTATGCTGTGTTTAAATGATGGAAAGGAATTGCCTGCCAGGGAACCAAATGTGTGAGAAGAGAGGATGTTCTTCCAGCCACAACTCATCTTTAGATGGTTTCCCTTCTTTAATTACCGTAATTTTCTGATGGTCGAACAACATCTCTTACTGCCATATGCCAGAAGTGTCACAATAAACATGCAAATTTAGTCTGGGATCTTAAAAGCTCATGAGCAGCCATCTAGGGTGCAACTATCGGTCTCTCCTCATCCACAGGAAAGAAAAGTGATCAAAACGGAAAGATACAGAGAAACAACTACTCAACGGGAGAGTATCAGTCTCCACAACCCCGAGACCAGAAGAAACAGACAGTGCCCTGCCACCACCAGCTGCTCTCAAAGGGTCATGTTAGAAATCCTGGGTGGACAGTTTACAGAGGGCTAAGGGTGGCAGGGAAAGCCCAAAACCCATTTGCAGGATCCTCACCTTTATTCAGTCTCTGGTGAATCCCCTCTGGCCATAGACCAGGGATGTGGACAGCCTGGCTATCACACAGAGTCTTGTCTGGTATGACAGGTGTGGGTAGGTTTGAATGTAACACCTTTTATTTGTTCTCCCTTTTAACTCGTTTCAAATTTGTTCCAGTTTTCAATATTTCCTGCTTTTTTTCTATAAGGTTTTCCCGTTTTACTTAGTCATCATTATTGTTTTGTTTCTTGATTTTGTTCTGGTTTGTTGGGTTTTTTGGTATATGAAATCCAGGATAGGTAGAGCTATAAAGACAGTAACTGGGTTAATAAATACCTAGGGACATGAGAAGAGAGGTGGGGGGGTGGGGAATAAATGGAAAGCTAACAACAATAACTACTGAAAAGAAGAAAATATTGTAAAATTGACCGTGGTGAAGATTGTTCAACTCTTCTTAATATGATTGAACTATTGAATTGTATGATATATTAATTCTATGCCACCGCCTCCACCCGCACCCCCCCAAAAAAGTCCTGAGTGGGAGGAACAGAAGTAAAATGCAAAAGAGACCAGGCTTAGTGGTCAGATGAGAGACTGGTAGGGCACATCCCAAGACTATGGCCCTTAGTCACTCTTTAGATCTGGAACTAAACTCCCCCCCACCATGTTAGAATAATCAGATGTTTAAGCTCAAAGAGGCAGCCATTACCCAAGGGCAGAAGTTTCAGAAGCATAAGGAATGGAAACAGAACACGGGAAGGAAGTAGGATACCGGAGATTACATGGATGCCTTGAAATAAAATGTGTATGATCTGCCCTGGAAGTCTTCGACTAATTCACAATAAAAAGTTTAAAAAGAAAACACCTGCCAATCTACAGATTCTGTTGTGAATGTGTACATCCACCCTGGAGGGGCAGCTGTTCTGGGCATTCGGAAGCACCCATGCGCAAAGTAGCCATGTGGCATGACTGTGGGGCACAGGGGTTGGTGGAGAGGGACCAGAGACGCGGTTGTGGAAGCAGGGGATGTGTGTGCAGATCACTTGGCCATGTGGAGAGGAGCAGTCCTGATGCAACAGCCAGAGAGCAGAAGTCTGAGGGCAGGAAGATGGCCAGAAAGTGCAGCGTTCATTAAACAACCTTGATGGCTATGTGGGTATCAGTAAACGAGAGGAGGGCAAAAAAACCAGGAGAGAAATGAAGCCTGAATCAAGGCTCAAGCAAAAAGGATGGAAAAGATGACAAATCTGGGAGCAACTGCAAAGACAGACTTGATTACTGACTGCATTTGGGAATGGCAAAGGAGTCAAGAGACACCAAGACTGCTAACTTGGAAGCTGCCCGTTCACCAAACTGAGGGAGACACAGTCTGGAGAAGAGGGTAGTATGTTGAGAAACAAATTCAGATTGAAACAGAATTCATTTAAATTACCTGTGCGAGATCCTATGGTCAAACTGGGATGGATGAGCATGAAGTTCAGGAGAGAGGAATCTATGAGAGGATTTCAAAAACTTCATGGAAAAATGGGATTAAATGTGCATGGAATGTTCCCACAAACTTTTTGAACTCCCTCATGTAAATTTAAATGAGAGGCATGGAACTGTCATTAGAGCTGAAACAGAGAATGAGCTCACCAGGAAAGTGGAGCAGGATATTATGGGCAGGGACAAGACTGGGTCTCTGGGCTGTCTCTCTAGAAATTTAAGGAAGCTTTAAGCCTCTAACATCACCTGGCTGGAGAATGAGCCTGCAATCCAGGCAGAACTTCTCATAAATGGGGGGGGGGGGGGGGAAAAAACCAGACTTTTAGGAATTAGAATTCCAAAGACCAGGTCATGCAAATGACCACAGTCAGGGATGTGACTAGCCTTGCTATCAGATAGAGTATTGTAAAGTCCGTTATGGCAGATAAAGGTAGGTTGAAATGCACCACCTGACCATTTGCTCTCCCTTGCTTTTGACCCACGTTAAATTTTTAAAAACAAAGCGGAGTGAGCACACCACTGCTGACGCACAAATTCTTCGGAATTGGACTGGTTAGAGGCTTCTAGAAGGACAGGGCTAGGAGCCAAGGGGACTGATACAGATGAAATGGATTGGGAGGGGGCATTCCCCTCTGAAAGGCACAAATGAGGGCACCCAAAGGCAGGCCACGGCTGCAAGTGAGAAGCTATGCCAGAGCATCATTTAAATGGGCAGAAGTGCTGAAAGAACAGATGGAGACACTTAAATGCCAGACAATCAACAGGCGACAAATGCCAAGTGTTGAGCTACACAGTAAAGTGAAAAAACAGAATTCAAAGAAAACTGCCAACAGCTGTGTGTAGGCGAGCTGGCAGGGGGAAATCTAGTCAGAGATTAGTCAGGGAGGCTGTGAGGGGAATGTGGACCCCTCAAGAAGTCCAAAAGGTAGTTTCAGGAGGTCTTTGTGAAGGGGTTGACTCAGTGCCTGGGGAGTTAGCCGTAAATCTAAAATCTTCGGCTTGAAGCCTCAAACGAGAGCGGTGCTACAGGCAGGTCTCTTTTAAACGCCGTATGTTCACAAGGTATGTTTTGGCATTTGCCAGAAGCTGACGAGTAAGCAGGGATGGACTGAGAAGTGAAGTATGTGTTTATTAAGTCATGTGGTGACTACCCATGCTGACAATAAAAGCCAGGAGAAAATGCAGTTTGGGAGTAGTGCAGGGTGGCTGTCTTTACAGTAAAAGAAATTATCCCTTCTGCCCTCACAAACACATACTCACTCTATTCTCTGCAAAGTTGCAAAATCATGATGGTCCTATTGCAATTGCTTGAGAAGCTGAAGCTGTAAGTGCACAGTGCTTACGTGGCTAACCTTAAACATCTTGGCCTATTTCAGCCTCCAGCTCCAACATCCAGGAATGAAGCCTTTTAAACAATGGGGAGCCAGAGGATAGGTGTTTCTGAATCTCCAATATATTCCTTCCCTCCAATAACTACAAGCTCTATAAAGTCATGCCCATTTTTGCTTATCATTATATCCCCTGCACTTAATACAATATTTGACACACAGCAGGCATCTGATCAAAGGAGAAAGCCCATCCTCTGAGGCTAATTTTAACCAGTTCATGACTCATGGGATATATGTCACCCACCAATATTTTCAGCTTCTCAGGTTTCTTGGGAAGCTGCTATCCCAGCTGTAGTATGTGCTCATGTCTGTCAGGGACCTGTGTAATGTGTGAATCTGGAAAAACGGACTTCGCCAACTAATCCCACCACCATGATTACCTGAAAAACATTTCCCCCCTTGATTTCAGTATGCCTTCCATTACTGGCAGAAGCTCTGGTGGCATAGTGGCTACACAATGGGCTGCAAACTACAAGGTCAGCAGTTTGAGCCCACTAGCTGCTCTGTGGGAGAAAGATGAGGCTTTCTATTTCCTTAATATTTACAACCTCGGAAATCCACAGGGGCCATCCTACCGTCTTATTAGGTTCACCACGAAACCATCAGCCACTCCACGAGAGAAAGATGAGGCAGTCTAGTCTTGTAAAGAGTTAGTGTCAAAACTCACAAGGGCAGCTCTACCCTGGTTCTAGAGGGTTGCCACGAGTTGGGAGTCAACTCAATAGCAGCAATTTCCATTAATGAAAACGCACGGTACCCACCCAAAATATTCCAAGCAGAAAATTCTATCACGAGAGGGTTAAATTAAAGATCGGTGTAAATGCAATACCAGGTAAGAAGGTAGCAGAAATCTAAGGGAAAGAGGGTCTGATGACTTCAATTTTCTCCATAAAACAGACGGTGAGGTAGAAACAGAGTGAAGTGACTGGGAGCTTCACACACACAGATAAATCAATACAATGCAGAGGTTTACAGCAGGCACCTGACGCCCATCGGACTGAGTTCCATTCTTGGCTTCCCCACCTGTTCACTGTGTGACCTGAAGAAAAGTATGCAAGCCTTTATTTCTTCAACTGCAGACTAATATTAATAACTAGGGCTAAATAGGAACGTATGTAAATAAAGCTCGATCCTAGTCAATAACACATCCCAATACTACTCCCGCCCTTGTTAACAGTAAAGAGAGGGTAAAAGCAGGAGCTGGCGTCGCGGGAAAAGTCACAATGACGGTGCAGCTGAGGCGGAGGGCACAAATGTGTATTAGCCAACCCTAGGAAACCCTGCTTCTGAGGACTCTACAGCAGTCTCAAAACCAGGCTAATTCCCAGAAGGCTCCGCAACCTAGACCAGTCACTCCAAATGGGAATGACATCCCTGCTATACGGGGTATAACTAATTGTACGTGTGGGGGAAAGGCAGCTTCTTCTGGACACCACATAAGGCCCGCTGGGGACGCTGTCATTTAGAAAGTGAAAGCTCTCCTGGGAAGGCACTCAAGGTAAGTTCCTCCGTTTCCGGAGACGTGGGTCCTTCCGGACAGGCTGCGCTGCCTCATGGGTAGGTCAGTGCCACTCTAACTGACCTGTTCTCTGCTTGTGTGGCGACGCAACTAGGCGCAGGTGTCTGGAGGAGAAGGGGGGCAGAAACCCAAACGGCACTGCAACAAGGAGCGGTGTGGCGGGCGAGGAGTCCCCGAGAGCACCCGGGCTGAGGCCACCCCACCGGGAAAGAAGCCTTGAACACGTTCAACAAAGCACATCAATGACGCAGGGACTGTCGCGTCCGCAGCCTGAGGCCCCAAAGTCGCCACTTTCAACCAGGCCAGCGGAGGAGGCAGGCTGGCGGCTGCCTTACCTAGAGACCAGCGACCCTGACACGTTCACTTTATTCCATCCCCGCCGCCCCGCTTCCGGCGCTGCGAGACGACGTTGCAAAGGACGCCGCGAGGGACGTCACTTCCGCCTCTCCGTGGATTGGCTGGGAGGGTCTCACCCACGGCCGCCTTCGGCGGTGCGGGCCACGAGCGACCTTTCTCGGCGCGGCCGGCGGGCCTAGCGTGGGCCCTGGCAGCTGCCGGGACCTGGCTGCCCGCTCGCCCCGCCCCTCGGTCTCAGGCTTGACCGAGACCTCACATCTCGCTTTTGCCTCCGCGAGGCCATCTTTCCCGCAGCCGGTGCCGGCTGGCTTTCTCCCTTTGTTTGGAAGAAAGGACTGGAGGGGTGAGAGGGCAGGGAAAACCTGCTGGGATGTTTTGGGCCCCGCCTTCACTAATATACTAAGGGCGATCAGAGGAGAGAGAAACAGGAAAAGGTGTGTTTTACAGGATTTTATGGCAATTCTAGGACGTGCCCTAACAGTCATGTATTGCAGTTATCCAAAGGCATCTTCGTAAGTGGAAAAATTCCTACATCTTGGATGAAAGAAGAGTTTGCCGTTTTCCTCAAAGGCAATAAGAAATCAAGCCTTAACGAGTCTCTTGATGAAGATAGGTCACTTGTTTTCTCCCATATAAAATCAGTCGCCACGGTCTACAGGCTGACATCCAAGCCACCGAGACAAGAGGGAGGATCTTCCCAGAAACACGGAAGAGACACTCGCTCTTGTTTGCAAGAGAGGCATGCTTAAATTAGAGTCTCACCAGGAAGTGGGAAAGCCCAGGGTAGCATCGCTGCAGCCGCAGAGCCGGGCCTCAAGGCAGTGCATTGTGGCTCACCGCTCAAGATTAAAAGCAGCTCTTTTGATCACTCAAAATTAAGCTTCCTTTTGTTTTGCTTTTACTTGCCTTGCCTTTGTGTGTCCTGAATTCAAATTTTGAAGTGGGCCGTTCTAATTGGATTATTCACCCTATAATATGCAAAACTGGGCAGTTTGCATGCCCAGCCCAGTTAGGTCTAGCCCATTGTCTATAATGGCCTAGTGCCAAGCAAGAGGCGCCTTTAGCATAATGTAGGGCATGGCAAGCACTGGAGAGTTTCAGGACTCTGCTAGACAAGAAGCATGAAAAGAGAAACAAAATAATAGAATGGTCTGCAGTACTATCTAAAGCAGTAGTCCTCAAGTGTAGATACAAGGCTGATGCATTTATAACTGGCTTTGACCAGTGGGGCATTAGCAAGTATGATGCAGGCAGAATCTTGATAAATTCTACATTGTGGCTGAACTTTTTGGGATGCTCCGTTTTAGATGCTAGCTGTCATGCTATAAGTAAGAGCTCAATTTGCATACACAAAGAAGCTGCCCGCAGTAAAACTGGGGTCCCCACCAGCAGCCTAGCTGAGGACACAGCAAACAGCCAGCATTAATTTGCCAGCCATCTTGGAAATGAACCCTCCAGCCCCAGTCAAGTCATCCATGCAGTCACCACATGGTATGAATTGTCTTTGATAAGCACTACCCAAATTGCAGAATTTTGAGCAAATAAATGTTACTGTAATTTGGGGGGCAGTTGTTAGACAACCTTAAAATTTTTTCACTGCCACTGAGTTGATTCCTACTCAGAGTGACCCTACAGGACAGGGTTTGCCCCTGAGGGTTTGCAAGACTATAACTCTACAGGAGTAGAAAGCCTCATCTTTCTCCCACGGAGTGGCTGCTGGTTTTGAACTCCTGACCTTTCAGTTAGCAGCACAATGTGTAACCAGTACGCCACTTAGATAATCCAACACTCTCTTAATAATAAATTTTTAAGTAATTGCTCTTTCTGTGTATTGGAATTATTAAATCTGAAATGTTTGAGCTTTAGATCGAGAGTCCACTTGCCCTAATATAAGATGCACCTTATATTCATATATGAGTGGAGTGAGTAAATTATTGCTATAAAATCAAGCTTTATTAAATAAAAATACCAAAATATGAACTATTGTTTCTCGACTTAACCTCCACCCAGTTCTATATCCTTCTGTGTTTTTATCTCTGCAAACAATCCCTCACACACAAAAGGCTGTATACTTCTCTGTTTACACCACATCAAAATAAGTCCTCAGAGACTTAAATCATATTCCTTTTCAGTATTCTTTGAGTTTTGGAGAACCAAGTAAACCGTCTGAAGGGGAGGGGTCAGAGTTGTCGGGTAGACAGAAAAAGGTTTCCCAATGAAATGCTCACCCTTGCTCCTTTCAAAGAATAAGCAGGTACATTGTTATGGAAAATAATTCCTCCATGCAAGCTTCCAGGACTTTTTCTCGCCAATGCAGTTTCCAATTTTCCTAAAACTTCTTCCTAATATGTCCCCATGCTCATCTGTGTCCTCCGAGATCTAGAATATCTATCAAGGGGAGAAAAAACCTGGTTCTGTGTTCCTGGGTAGACAGGTTTGCATTAGCTTCTACCCAACCTTTGGTGAACCATGTCATGGACTAAGCACTATGATGACCTTAAACATTGGTCTTATAGGAACATGGCATCCCCCAAAGGCCACATCAAAAGGACTCCATGTGGAAACCAGACTGAACCAACTGAGCCCTACAACAAAACAACCTGTAACCCTTGGACTTAGGACTGAAATTCCCTAATGGGAGAGTAAGCAAAATGATGGTCCCCCCAAGACTGTGGAAATGGCAGTCATTGGCCCGTGGTTGGGATCCCTGGTGTCCGGTGAAAGGGGACCAAGAACCACCATGTAATTACTATCGCAATGCCCTCTTTGTATAAAAATGACAGGTATTAATCTGGTAGGTAAGAACCTGTTATATTCCTTTATAAGGAATGCTACAGGAAGTTTTCCTTTAGCACCAACCCCCATGCTCAATATAAAGAGTTCAATCATTTAAGAATTCAGTCTGTATAAAGCAACAACTCATGAATTGCAGTTTGACTAGACTCACATAAACTCCTTTTCTCAACAGTACCTTAAATTTTATGCCATTGGATAAATTATTGATGTTATCTTTGGAATCGCTTTATACCCCGGGGGGATGATCAATCATGCTTTGTTTTCCCCTTTGTCATAAAATGATAATAAGACCACTAGAGTAAACCAGAGCCATTCATAACTGATAGACCAGTAGATGGACTGTGGGCTCCCACTTAATGCTAGCCTCAATCCAAGAACAGTTCTTATAACATGGTGCGTCTCAATGTTCACCTTCATGAAGAAATAACCAAAGATATGCGTGCTACAGCAAAGTGTGGTGAAGAAAGCAGATGGTATCCAGCTATCAATTGGAAGAGTCTTAAAGGCTTGTATTAAAACAAGCAGCCATCTAAGTGAGGCATCAACTAGTCCACATGGAAGCACACCAGCCTGCATGATCCAAAGATGACAATAACAGAATCCAAATATGATGAAGGGAAAAGTATCAGAGCTTAGATTGTGAACATCAACTTTTTAGAAGGCTGTGGACAGTGCAGGACCACAATCCATCTGCAGAGTACCTAGTCAGGACCCTAATAGCTTTACTATCAGACAGAAATTATTGTAAACCTTATTTGGGGGGAATGGAACTATGGTATAATATGATACCTAGTCAATGTCTTCCCTCTTGAGCCAATCTGAATTTGTACTAGGCTTAAATATTTCTCGCTTAAATATTCTCTACGACAAATTTTCTGCCTGGCTTATTTTAATATTGTTGGTGATTTTTTTCTTTCTTATGCCTTATTTTCATTTTGTATCTTTATTTTATTGTTATTTTCATTGTTTCATTTTGTATTTTTAGTGTTTATGTTAGATTTCCCAGTTTATGAAGCACAGGAGGCGTGGATGAATAGAGACAATAATTGATTTAGAGGTTAATCGGGGATGGGGGTAGGGTGAGGGGAATCAGGGAGCCAATAATGAGAGGAGGGGAGGGAGCACTAGAGCTGATTGTGACGATGGATATAGAACTCTTTAAAAGTGACTTAACTCTGGAAGTGTATGATATATGGATTTTATATCAGTAAAACTATAAAAAAAGAAAATCGATCAAAATATACCATCCACCGTCTCCCTTCACCCACGTTTCTGTTGTTCATCCCCCTGGGGGCGAGGAGGTGGGTTGTACATCCATCATTGTTATCGCTTCCCCCTTTCTCCCTCCCTGTTCAGTTTTACTTCATCATTTCTTCCTTTTTTTTTTTTTAGCTACTCAACATTCAGGAGATATTGTTCTATAATTTGGGCAGTCTGTTGGGTCACCTCCCTTTGGAACAGATACAAATATGGATCTCTTCCAGTTAGTTAGACAAGTACCTGTCTTCCAAATTTCTGGCACAGATGAGTATTTCCAGTGCTTCATCAGCTTGTTGGAACATTTCAATTGGTATTCCATCGTTCCTAGAGCCTTGTGTTGGCTAATACAGTACAGCTAGAACTTCTTCCCTCAGCACCCTTGGTTTGCGCTCACATGCTATTGCCTGAAATGGTGGAATGCCTACTAGTTCTTTCTGGTACAGTGACTGTGTAGTCTTTCCATTCTCTCCCCCAACCCCTTTCCATCCTCTTTTCATGCTTTCTACATCATTCAATATTTGGCCCATAGAATTTTTCAATACTGCAACTTGATAAAAGCAAAGATATTACTTTGAGGACTGAGATCCGCCTGACCATGGTATTTTCAAATGCCTCATATGTACGTGAAAGCTGGGTGCTGAAAATAAGGAAGTCTGAAGAGGAATGCGAACACTTGAATTGTGGTACTGGGTGGAGAATATTTAAAGGATCGTGGACTGCCAAAAGAACAAACAAACCTGTCTTAGAAGAAGCACAGCCAAAATTCTTCTTAGAAGCAAGGATAGTGAGACTTTGTCTCACATACTTTGGACATGTTGTGAGGAGAGACCAGTCCTAGAGAGGGACATCATGCTTGGTGAAGTGGGAGGGCAGTGAAAAAGAAGACCCTTGACAAGATGGATTGACACAGTGGCTGCAACAATGGGCTGAAACATAAGGACAGTCGTGAGGAAGGTGTGGACCAGGCCGTGTTTCCTTCTGCTGAACATAAGCTGGGAATGACTCAATCGCACCTAACAATATTCAACAGCATGCGTCGGGGTCTCTTCTGACGTCCATGTTGGTCTTTTCTTTCTTTCCTCTCTTTTCAATGAACCTTTTCTTTCTTTGTATATGATGACCTTGATGTCCTCCCACAATTTATTAGGTCTTCTGTCATTAGGGTTCTTGACATGTTCTAAAAACTCAGGTGAGAGATAGTCATGGTTATATTTTGGAACTAGTGGACTTTTTAAAAGTTTCTTCAGCTTCAACTTGAACTTGCATATGAGCAATTGATCTGTTCCACATGTTTCCCCTTTGTTTTGCCTATTTGACAACATCCACGTGTATCTCAAATGAAATTCACTGCCATTGTTTCGGGCTCATATTGACCCTATAGGACAGGGTAGTGACAGGATCCTGCTAGTGACAGGATCCTGCTAGTGACAGGATCCATGGGTTAGCTTGGTCCACAGGTAGTGTAGCACACATGTTAAGGCAGAGAACTAGCAAAAGCAGCAGCAAACTGATCACCGGGGAGCAAGAGACAGATGAGATGTCGGCTGTTTTTATTTATTTCAGTCGTCCTCCAATCAAGCTGTGACCTGATTAAACTTTACCCACATGTTCCTATCGGCCTAGTTGGTACAATAAACCTAATTATCACAAGCATCAAACTATTGAAATAACAAGTTTAACTCAACCATAGAAGAAATACCCCTTAGCTATATTATTGCTTGATAGCTACAAAAGGGGTGTAGAGTTAGAGAGTAGGACCTTTTCCAGAAGCAACTATTTGTCAAACAAAATCACAGACTCTGCTTTAAGTAAAAGCAAAATAAGTTTATTGAAGAGTAGGGTGAATCACCAGTCAGTGTCAGCACAGAGCAACCAGGCAATTACAGAGTGCTCCACCAGTCAGAGGTGTGCAGGGCTTAAATATTAAAATATCAGGAAGTAAAAGTAAAAACTATTCTGATTGGCTAGTTAAAGTAAATTCTTCCTTTCAATCTATTTTCAGTTACTCATTAAGGACAAGCCCAGGAAATTTCCTTGTATCAGCACCTTTCTGTACACTAGTTCAACTACATTCTTCCTGAGGACAAGCTGTGCTTTCTTTACAGTCCAAGGTCACCTCAGAAACAGAAGCAGCGTCTAGGACAAGATTGCGGGATGCAATTTTAGTCATGTCAAACACTCCAGAGTTTGGAACGCCTGTCCACACTGTTAACCACATCTTCTCCACAGAAAAGCCACTCCACAGATACTGCTGTGTGTCAGACGGTGGTCGGTGTGGAAGATAAAAATGTTACTGCTGAGCCATGATCACTGAGAGAGGGCCCTCCCCACTGAAGCGTTGCTTCCACTGGCTGGTCCCTGCTGGTGAGCTGTCATCACGTTCTAAGAGGCATCTCTGTAAACTGGCCACCCTGTGGGGATGCTGTCGAGGGCATCACCCAATTCTCTCTTTCTAGGCATCCTGAGAGACACTGCCATATGATCTCAGTTCCGTTCTGGGAAGTTTTACTTCTCTGGAGTTACGGGTTGGTTTGTTATATCTATGGGTAGCATGCACTGGGGGTCAAGTCAGGACTCAGTGGTTGCGTTTTGTAGCCTCACTCTTGTTGCGTTTTGTTTCCACCCGTGTTTGGATTGCTCCACTCTCCCCACGTTCATTGACATCATGTGTTTCGTTGTATCGTTGGAAGTAGCCACTATCCCTCTCTCGATGACATGACCTCAATGTTTATAATACAATGTGCACGTTACATAAATGCTGTGATAGAGAGGTGTGTCCACAAGGTGATGTGGGGAATACAGGAAGAACTTATAAATCAGTCAAGTGGTGTAGAGAAGACATCGCCTACACAGGAGTTAGTGCTTGAGCAGAATTTTTTGTTTTTGTTTTACTGAGGATATTGTAACTTATTCTCAAAATTAAATTATTGCCAAGTACAAAAGCATATATATATATATATATTTCAGAATTGATTTTGATAGCCTATCATGAATTTATGGGTCACCATAGAAATTGTTCATAAAAATTCTTCCACAAGAGATTTCTTCCAAAAATTATTTTCCTGACAAAAATGTATGTGCCAAGAAGGAAATTCACATGAAATATAAATCTTAAGTTAGAAGATACTTGAAAAAGTGAGATAAAAACAAAAATATCTAGAAGACATCCAGAGGTGAGGAGATGGCATGGGGATCACATCTGATTTCCTAAGGGGGATGGAGAAGCCAACTCCACATCAGCCCAAGGCTAATTATCACAAGGCAGCCATCATGCTTCCACCCTCCATCCTTCTGTCCTAGGGGGAAATCATCACAATGTTAAAATCACGAGGAAAAACATGCCTGTGTTTGGTTTATGCAGTAAAGAGAAGAGTAGTGGGAAACAGACTGACACTCCCTCAAAGCTCTCTCTGACCCAGTCCAAAGAGCAATACAGGATTAGCACTTTCTCCTAGTGGTGTGGTTCTTCCAATAGATAAAATAATAAACAGTAACTTCTGCATAGACTTTTTTTTAAGTCTGTCATAAAGACAGTCAGGAGGGGCCTTTTATTGATCCATTGGGCCAGAATTGGGTTGGACAAGGATGTGGTTGTTAGGTGTCACGGAACAGAAGGAAACACGGCCTGGTCCTGCTCCATCCCCACAATGGGTCTTGTGTTTGAGCCCATTGTTGCAGCCACTGTTGTCAATCCACCTGGTCAAGAGTCTTCCTCTCCTTCGCTGCCCCTTTACTTGACCAAGCATGATATCCTTCTCCAGGGCCTGGTCTCTCATGATAACATGTCCAAAGTACTGTCTGTGATGCATAGTCTCGCCATCCTTGCTTCTAAGTGTGGGAAACAGAAGGATTTCTCCCAAGTTGTCTCCCCCAAATATATGCCAAACTTAGCTGCTTGCGAATGACGAATGATGATACACTTGGAGGTCATCAGAAGTAGATCTGGGGTTATTCTCCCTAAGGGTTATCAGCCATCTAGAGCAAGCAGTCACCACTGTTTATCCCACAACAAGTAGGACCCACTCCCTTCTGATAAGGATATAGTTAGTTGACAGTTTCCTTGTAGTAGACCCCAGAGAGGTCAAGCCCACCCAAGGGTGACCAAGGTTAGGCTGCCATCATGAATCTAGGGTCCACCCATCTTGTCCCATGTATACCTCTAGTCCCTCCCATTCCTATGGGCACAACCCTAGCTCATCCCCTTCCTGTCCCGCTTATGCCTATCATAGATCCCCTTCCTATGATGCGTATGCCTATTGTACTGCCCCTTCCTGTGACGTGTGGCTACCTGTAATCATGCACCCATAAGTAGTTATAACCCTTGGTCAGCAATAAAGCTCCCGGGCTCTCCCCACGAGGACCACCAAGCAGGGCTGAGATGAGCATGCTACTATGAATTGTGTCTGACTCCATTACTTCAATCTCTCTTCTATCTCTCACGCTTTCTATGACTTTAATATAATATTTATATATCTCAACCATACAACTGTGCCTATCGAACCCGTGATTAGTGGTGGGGGGCTGGTACCCCTTTCCCTCACATCTAAGGAGCACTCTGGGTGTACTTCTTCCACAAGAGATTTGTTTGTTCTTTTGGCAGTACATGGTACTTTCAATATTCTTCACCAATGCAATAATTCAAATGCATCTAATTCCTCTTTGGTCTTCTTTATTTAATGTCCAACTTTCACGTGCATATGAAGTGAGTGAAGATACCATGGACAAATAAGATAGCCCACTTCTACTTGTAGATAGTCCACTTGACGTCTACTGTCTTAATCTGGAAGTTCACTCCCTTAAATCTACCATTCTTATTCTTTGGACATGCTCCTGCTTCATCTATGGATCTTGCCTTTAAGCACCCTGCTCCTCCCTGGCCTTCCTGATTACCAGAGAGGTTACTCAGGGCTACAGATCCTGTCTCTTTGTGACTTTACCCTAGGTCATGTGTCTCTGATTTGGAAGGGATACTAAAAGTAATTTAGCTCAATTCCACTCCTTTGCAGCAGAATCCTTCCTGAAGTCATCCTGTCGCCTTGAGAAAATATCTCCAGTCTTGGAGACTCCCTTGATTGTGTGATTACAGGTGTAAAAACTGTAAGAATAGCTGCTGACACAATGTTTTAAGCGTGCAGAATCATCAGATTTTTAAAATAAACTCAATTTAAGTTCCCCCTCTCCCTCCTACCTCTCTTTTCCAAGAAAGAGCTCTAGCAAAAAAAAAAAAATCATGTTGACAAACTGCAGGTAGAGGAACTTAAGAAACAGACCAGGAGCTCATAAGTAAAGCAGTGCACAATTTGCAGAATGTCAGCAATAAACCTGTTTACTACCTATCCTTTCACCCTTCAACAGTATGAAAAATTACAACTGTCCTCCTTCACATTAAAAGAAAGAAGGAGGGAGGGGAGGGGAGGGAAGGAACAAAGGGAGGAAGATATAAAACAGATATAGCCCAGCTCTCTGCCAGGCCTGGCTCTTTGGAGCAAGTCAGATTCTGTCGGCACTTGAGAAGTTGTTGGCTTTCAATGTAGCCTGACTGAATGTAATGCATTTCTCTCAGTTTCTTCTCTCCACAGCTAGTAAAAATTTAAAAACAAAAACACTTAACAGCAAAATTATCTGACAAGTGCTCATTGATAACAAGAAAAGCTTCTCAGGACAGCAATTGGCCAATGTTTTAAATGTACCCAGGATTTATTCTATCAGGTATGGTGAGGCCTAGAGTCAGGATGAGTGACTACTGTTTCTTATACTCATGGTTTCCCCGAGGGAGAGCGCAGCCTGCCACAGGGCAGGGCCACACAAGGACTGACTGGAAACAACGTAAGACATCTGGAATTGTCAGATGGGGGCTTCATATGGTAAGAAAAGTGGGCTTAGTTAGGTTTTATGGACTTCTTGGGATTTGAGAGTTATTTTAAATAATAGTGTAGGCATGGGTCTGTCCTTGGTTGTTGGTTACCTAGCCCTAGGGCTAATAGGGCAGGTGCATGGTGGCCCAGGAATGTGAGAACTCAGAAAAGAGTCTGGTCAGAGAGTGGATGCAATAAATGGCGAGGGAGGGCCATATCTGACCTCCGCTGGCTTCCCTACTGCCATGAGACCAAGGGCAGACAAGACTCCCTGCTCCACCCTGGTTACCTATTCTGACAGCAATGGTTCCTCCATCCCAATCTACAGCTACACTGGGTCCTATAATTTACTGAAATAGAAGCACAGAACTCACAGACAAGAACAGATGTGCTTCATTGAACATTAATGGCAGAAGACCTGATGAACTGTAGGATAGCATCAAGAATATTATGCATATTATGGTAGCAATTATACAATACTGCTTAATAGGATTGGACTATGGAATGATATGCCTGGATTAGCTCCTAATAAAAATGGTTTTTTGTGTGTGTGTGTGGGGGGGGATTAGAATATCATACATAAAGGAAGCACAAGTTATTTTTTTAAAAAACAGGAAAGATCAACATGGATGTCAGAAGAGACTCTGAAACTTGCTTTTCATCATAAAGCAGTTAAAACAAATGTAAGGAATGGTAAAAGAGTTTCAAATGCCAGCTCAACAAGACAAAATAAGAGATTATAATGAAATGTGAAAATATATAATAGAGTTAGAAAGCCCCACACACACAAATGCTCAGTATATCTCAAGCGGAAAGAACTGAAGAAAAAATGTACGTCTCGAATTGCAATACTGAAAGATTGCATAGGCCAAATATTGAATTATGCAGGAAGCATCAAAAGAAGTTGGCAGGAACACACAGAGTCACTGTACCAGAAAAAAATTGGTCAACACCAATCACTTCAAGAGGTAGCATGGCACGCATGGCACTGAAGGAAGGCGGCATTACGAAAATCGAGGCATCAGGACTTGATGGAATACCAACTGAAATGTTTCAACAAGCTAACGAGGCACTGGAAGCACTTATTCATCTATGCCAAGTAATTTGAAAGACAGCTTACCTGGAAAACAGACTGGAAGAGATACATAAAGAAAAGATATCCAACAGAACATGGAAATTGTCCAACAATATAATTAATATGTTTTACATGCAAGTAAATTTTGCTGAAGATAATTCAACAACACCTGCAGCAGTACAACAGGGAATTGTCAGGAATTCAAACCACATTCAGAAGAGAACTGGGAACAAGTGCTATCACTGTTGACATCAGATGGATCTTTGCTCAAAGTAGAGAAAACAAGAGTTGTTTACTTGTGTTTTGACTGTGTGGATCATAACAAAGTATGAATACATTGATAAAGGAATTCCAGAAACTTCAGTGTGCTCATTACAGAAGTTGTACACAGCTCAAGAGGCAGCCGTGTGACCAGAACAAAAGAATACCGTGTGGTTTAAAATCAGGAAAGGTGCCAGGGTTGTATCCTTTCACCATACTTGTTCAATCTGGGTGCCGAGCAAATCATGCAAGCAGATGGACTCTATGAAGATGATCTCAAGGCCTCAGGATTGGAGGGCATTTTTAATACAACAACCTTTGAAATGCAGATGACACAAGCTTGTTTACTGAAAGTAAACAGGACTTGAAGCATTTGCCGAAGAAAATCAAAGGCTGCAGCCTTCGGGATGGATTGCAACTCAAATGTAAAGAAAACCAACATCTTCACAACTGGACCAATAGACAACATCCTGATAAACGGAGAAAAGATGGAAGTTGTCAAGGACATCATTTTGCTTGGATCCACAACCAATGCTCATGGAAGTACAATCAAGAAATTAAATGACTTATTGCATTGGGTAAATCTGCTGCACAAGACCTCTTTAAAGTGTTGAAGACTAAGAATGTCACTTTGAGGACTAAGGAGCACTTGACCCAAGCCATGGTATTTAAAAACAAATTTTTAACAGCTTTATTGATACATTATCCACATATCATAAAATTCAATAATTCAACTATATCAGAAGAATTGTACAATCTTTACCACAATCAATTTTAGAAAATTTTCTTTTCCCTCATACTCATTGTTATTTATGCTTTCTAATAAATTGTGGCCAAAATATGCACAACACATTCACCAATTCAACAACTTCTACATGTATAATTCAGTGCCATTGATTACACTCTTTGTGTTATACAACCATTATCCCTATCTCTCCAAAGTGTTCCACTGCCCTTAAAATGAATTCAATACCAACCCCCCCCCAGGGGGACAAACAACAAACGTGGGTGAAAGGAGAGAGCAGGCAGTGTAAGATATGGAAATAATAATTGATAATTTATCAAGGAGTCATAAGGATGGGAGAGGGGGATGGAAGGAAAAATGATACCAAGGGCTCAAGTAGAAAGCGTTATGAAAATGGGAGTGGCAACATCGAACAAATGTGCTTAATACAATGGATGTACGGATTGTTATAACAGCTGTAAGAACCCCTAATAAAATTATTTTTTAAATCTCTATGTAGTGCCCCAGGCCCTAGTACCCCGACTCTGCCCTGCGGTTCTTCCGCTTCCAGAATGTCATGTGTGTCCTCCTTAAAAACAAGCATAAAGTGTTATGAAAACACCTCTCAGGGGGAGGATGCAGTTGGCAAAAAATATATAATACATGCATTATTTGCAAAACAATATGGTACATAGAGTCCTAGAAATGTGTCCCCCCTTTACCTTTACAGAATGCTCTTCAGATCTATTTCCGGTAATGGGTGAATAAATAATGCATCCCTTTTGATTGCTGAGTTGTTTTTTGTTGTACAGATGTACTGCCACTTTTTAACCTTTTGATTGTTGAAGGACATTTTGGTTGTTTCCAGTTTTGGGGAGATCATGAATAAAACAGGAACATACAAAAACAAGAAAATGAACTCAATGGCCCCTAAGCAAAAACTCTTTCTCGTTCACCCTTGGCAACCATAGATCGAATTTGGTTTCATTTTTTAATTTTCAGTATTTTTCTTGATAGAATATTCACATATCATACACTTCCATAGTTAAACCGCTTCTAAAAAGAGTTGTGCATACATCATCACAATCAGCTTGAATGCTCTTTCCCCGCAGCCATGGTATTTTCAATTGCC
>NW_022103922.1:31195564-31197790 GCF_000313985.2 Echinops telfairi
CCATGCCTTTTCCACGTTCTCGAACAAAGCTCTAGGGGCAGCATGGCCCAAGGAGGGGAACTGGACTTGCACAAAGAGTTCTTCCAACCTCCTAGTTTGGTGAAGGACGAGGCTCGTGTAATGCGTGTGAAACCGAGCAAGATCCAGGTCCTGGGTCAGGCCGGTCTTGCTCAGCATTTCTGGTTCGGCGGGTTCCCACCATGTCAGAGAGCAAGCCAGAGATGTGCAAGGCTTTGTTCTGAGGTTCCGCTTCTGCAGCCCGAGTCCGCCGGGGCTCGGCTCCCGGGCTCTCCCCCGCCCACCGGACTGGGAGTCCCGGGGAGGCTGGGAAGTGCAGCGCGGCCCGGACGCTCGCGGCTTCCGCCACCCGGGCGAAGGAAAGGCAAGGCCTCTAGAAGGTTCTGCCGAGTTCCAGGAAGCCGGGGCTGGCGCAGACGACTGCACAAGGCCCTCCCGGCACAGTCCCGCCCAGCGAGCGCCCCTCGCCGTTGCCCAGGTAACCGCGGGCGGTGGCGGCGGCCGGGGGAGGAGGGACTTCCGGCGGGTGACGCGCCGGGGCTGGGCTACAAAAGAAGGCGGCGGCGGCGCGCCGGGGGAACTTTCCAGAACGCTCCGGGAGAGGCGGCGGAGCGCCGGACTGCGCACAGGGACCCGCTCCTCCAATCCTCTGCTTCTGCACCTGCTACAAGGGGCTCACACTTCACAACTGTGGGACTGATGCACGATTGGGCAATGTTTGTTTGTACACAGGGTCGCTATGAGTTGGACGTACCTAACAATCCTGTCTCAATAGTGCAAAAGACAATTCCCTCCAAAATGAAGGGATTACAATGAATTACAAGGGTGGACACTATATGTTACAAAAGGGAAAACTGGCTAGCAGGGCCAAATTATCAACTACAAATAAACTACATCTCACTATGACTTAGAAGCACCAAAAGCACCAGTGCACTGCCTGGAAAGATGAATAAGTGTTGGCTTCAAGAAAAAAAAAACTACCATAGATGATATCTGAGAAGGTAATTAATCTCAAGATCAGAAAATTGAGTGTTGGTTCAGGTAGAGCAAGAGGGACAGGTGGAAAGGTACATTTTGGAAACTGCAGAGAGCCCTGTGTGACGGGGGTTTTACAGTTTCAGTAAGGTGAGCAATGAGGCTGACGAGGTAGGCAAGGCCACAATTCCAAGGTAACACTGATAAACACATACCTGACCTGGAAGAGTTCCCAACTTGCTTTGATGCCTCCTCACCCATAGCTACACCAGCTCCCTTAGCTCCGCCTGCATCCAAGTACTTGCCGTTCCCAAGACCTCGCATTCCTCCACGCCCCATGCCTCCCTCTGTGCTGGGAGCTCACATCTCTTTCAAAACTCACTTTGTTAGGTTCCTGGAGTAGATTATCCCTAGGTTCTTTGCTTCGAACGCTGAAAGAATTCATGCTGAAGCATGTTTTGTAATCCAAGTGAGGTTTTAAGAAAGACAAGTTTCAGGTTTTACAGTCTCAAAGGGTACACACTATTTCTGGAAAGCATGCCAATCTGTGCGGAAGCCATGCTGGGGTTCACAACTGGGTATGAACCACTGTATGGAAAAGAGCACTCATACGTGCAGAACTGGTGTGTGTGTGTGTGTGTGTGTGTGTGTGTGTGGTGTGATGTGGTGTGTGTGAGGGTGGTGTGTGTGTGTTGGGGGGGATACCAGGAGTTCAAGAACCCTAGAGGATAAGAGCATGTGAGTCAATAGGCTGTGGGCCCTGAGTGAGCATGGAGTGGGCACATATGTGCCCCTGCAGGGGAGACCCTCATCCTCCACCAGCTGCTGACCAGGAGCAGGATAAAACAGAAAGTGGATTTCCCCGCAGCCGGCTTTCAACCCCTCTGGCTGGAAAGGCATGGTTGAAGGTGTTGGTTGACCTCATTGGCTGATTTAGGCCCACTTGTGTGATATACCTAAGGTGGAGGGTAGGTTTTAGGTTTCACCTGTGCTAAGGGGTCCTAGTCTGTGCCTGTTGTTTGGGAAAGGTTGTCTGATTTCTTTCCAACCTCCTCCATGGGGGCCTTTGGGGGGGGGGGCAACCCCCCTCCCTAACAAGCTCAGCTGTCACTGTGTCCCAGGAAAGCTTCGCTACTCCTACAGTCTAACAGAGCACCTTTCTCTGCTGACCTCTCTCTTGCTTCTACTTCACTGACTTCCTACTCCTCCTCCAAACAAAGAGTTGCGGCCAGG
>NW_022103922.1:31198578-31199230 GCF_000313985.2 Echinops telfairi
GGGGCTTCGTCCTGCGGCCCGGCGGGTCCCCTGTGGGCTGGAGAAAAAGGAGGAAACCTTAACGGTCGGTTCCGAGCGTGGGGCGAAACCCGGCATGTGGGCGCGGGGTTCGGAGGTGAAAGTGGAGGCGCTGTAAGCCCTGGGATTGGGAAACACCTCAGGGCTGGGGGAGGGGAGCTGCCCGACCGCAGCCGAGGGACCTGGGCCTTTGTATGATCGCCCCCCTCCCCCTCCCCTCCGAGCATTAGCAGGCTTATCAAACCGTGATCATGTGATAACCAAAGATCGGGACCCACGAGGGCGCCTATTGAGGCTGGCTGTCAGCACCTCCGAGGAAGGGGCGAAGCGGGCAGCCAACTGCGAGATCGGTGGTGGCTGAATCATCCCAAAATTGTTAGCCTTGACTGAAGTTTCCGGAGGTCGTGGTATTCTAGTTAGATTTGGCAAAACGCTGATTTCTGCTTTAGTTCTCGTAACTCTGATTTTGCAATCAGTTACAGGTGAGAAGCCGGCTGAAATAGCGCCTTATTATTTCAGGTTGTAGAAAATGGTGAAAGAAACCACGTACTATGATGTTTTGGGGGTCAAACCCAGTGCCACCCAGGAAGAGCTGAAAAAAGCTTACCGGAAACTGGCCTTGAAGTACCATCCT
>NW_022103922.1:31199330-31200024 GCF_000313985.2 Echinops telfairi
TGTATGACAAAGGAGGCGAGCAGGCCATCAAGGAGGGTGGAGCAGGCGGTGGATTTGGTTCCCCGATGGACATCTTTGATATGTTCTTTGGAGGCGGCGGACGGATGCAGAGAGAAAGGAGAGGTAAGATGACTGCCTCCGACAAGCAGTGAAGTAAAGGAACCGTTAGTCGGAGCGACCCCTGAAGAGAGTGACCATCTTAAACGCTTGTTTTTACATGTTGGCATGTTGACCCTGATTTATGGTACAGCTTAAGATTTGCTAAAACTAAATGCAGGAAAAAACCTAAGCCAAGTAAGCTGGAAAAGGAAGGTTTCTGAGGTGTATGTCAAGATTAATTAAACATTAAAAGAACTAAGTAATGGCAACATAATTTTCCATCATCTGTAAAACCCTGGTGCTCAATACTACAATCCTCTTCATTAAAGGGTGAGTCCCGGGAGTAAACTCTTCCGGGGGGCCATGCAGCCAGTCACCTGTGGAGCCAGCATCAGACACAGGCTTCATTACCACCAAATAACTGCCACCTATGTAGTCCTTGTTCTCCAGCGTTACTATGCCAGAATATATGCTTTCATTATTCAGCAGAAACATGGTCTGCAGGCTGTAGAAGACTTCCTGTTAGTACAGTGTTCAGGTCAAGAAAAGTCGATCTCACCTTGTTCCTTGCATTATACAAACAAAAAAGAGGCTA
>NW_022103922.1:31200124-31219198 GCF_000313985.2 Echinops telfairi
TTGAAAAATGGGCACAAGCCATTAGATTTCATCTTGAGTTCTTTAAGAGGCTGATTATTTCGAACGTCTCTGGAGTAGGCTTCTTCCACACTTGGGGGGCCCCCCCTTTTCTCTCAGGAAATTTGTAACAGGGGCAGGTGCTGCCAGAAACACCTTAGATTCAAATTTTGTTTGTCAAGGGCTCAGAAACCTTTTACTGGTGCCACCTTTTGGCAACCCACTTACTGAGTTTAAGAAACCTAACATTAAAGGAAGTGGTCTCTTTTAAAGGGCTTTTTTCTTTGGTTTACATCAGTGAGTGAGGTTGCTTTTTGGTATGAGACTACTTGGACTAGACTGCATGCTTCATAAAATTCCAGAACCTTATTTTCCCTTGATCATATTCTTAATCACTTGCAAAGTTAGCATGCAGAGGGCAACTCTGACCGTGCCTGAGCAGACTATGTGAGCCAGTGTTCATGGAGCCCAGAAGAGGAGGAGTAAGCTGCAGAAGGATCTCGTGATGGAGTGGGACACAGCCTTGGAGGCTTAGTGCTCACTATACTGTACCCAGTGTGGAGAAAGTCACATGCGAACTTTCAGTTAGGCATGAAGCCTAATTGTTTTGTGCTGTCTGAAGTCCTTGTGGAAAGAGATATAGCTAGAAATTGGCGGGTGACTCGATTATTCCTTACATGCTCTCTGCCTTCCACTTCACATTTAAGGTAATGAAGCCTAGCACTCCTTTATTCGTAGCCACATGGGACTAGTGGCTACTGTACTGGGCAGCCATTCCATCATGGCACAGGCGTTCTATACTGTAAAGGTACTGGAATCTTCACCTTTAATCAGTGCTGGGCTTGAAATACTTTTATCAGTTCAGGCAAAGATAGGAGTGTAAAATCATCACTTTGCAACTACAACAGCCACATCCCATTCTAGTATTGGTTAGTGGGGGTTTATGATGCTGAAAACATTTTGGATGAAGCAACATTAATCATATTGCTTAATACTGTACAAAGTGGGGAAAGGTTCAAAGACAACAAATAGAAAGGCAGGTTTGGATTGGTTTCTTGTGAAATGAGTCCATTTAAATGATGCTTTTCTTGAGCAATTTTGCAGTGTTCTTTGGTTACTATAGTTTCTCCATCCATAGCCGAGGTTAATCTGTGACCCAGTTTTCCTCATCTGTAATTATGTGTAATGACAGTGTGAGAGGATCTCATGTGATGATGTGCATCGAGGTGTTCAGTAACTGAACCTCAGTCCCCTGGGAGGTTCGTCTTCGGTTTCTCTCCTTTTGTGATTTCCTTGCACTTGGAGATGGAGTATATTGTAGGTTTTTAATGAGCAATGTTTTGTTTTAGGAAAAAACGTGGTGCACCAACTCTCAGTAACATTAGAAGATTTGTATAATGGTGCAACAAGAAAACTGGCCCTGCAAAAGAATGTGATTTGTGACAAATGTGAAGGTACGGTCTTTCTGAGATCTTTAATATGTGGATGGGAAACCTTTGGAGTTATAAACCAGGCTAGTGCAGGCTACCAAATGATGGAAAACCACAACACTAGCATCTAGCGAAAATGAGAATGTTAGTGCTTTTTAATGGAGGGCAGCGGTTCTCAGCCTGTGGGTTGGGACCCCTTTGGGGGTCAAACAACTCTTTCACAGGGATCTCCTAAGACCATCGGAAAACACATAAATATTTAACAATTTACAATTACATAATGTTTTGTGATTAGTCACTATGCTTTATATATGTTTAATTATGTTCAATTTGTAACAATGAAAATACATCCTGCATATCAGATGTTACATTGTGATTCATAACAGTAGCAAAATTATAGTTATGAAGTAGCAACCAAAATAATTTTATGATTGGGGGTTGCGGCATTAGGAAGATTGAGAACCGCTGATCTAGGGTCTATTTTAAATGGCACTTGGGATCCATTTGATTGTGCCATTCAGAGGTAGCGTTTTCCTGTGTCTCAGTGTGAACCTCTAAATTTGAGGGGTTCCTTTTTTGTTTTGAGTGAAGCACAGCACAAATCAGCTTTCTGCTGGACAAGTCATACACAATGTCATTTCATCGCAGGTCCTACAATGTAACACCACTTGCTTCCTCCCTTGTTCACTGTTTCCATTCCTCCTCCTTCTCCTCCTCCTCCTCTTCCTCCTCCTCCTCCTCCTCCCCCTTCCTGCCTCTGAGCTTATCTCTGGGCACGTGCTGACTGTTCTGGGGGTGCAGGTCTCCCTGGTGTTCCTTTATATTATAGGTCTAGTAAGCTTTTGTACTTACAAGATTCTTGGAATCTTTAGAGATGTAAACTCTTTAAAACGTTCTCTCACAGAAGGAAGTCTCCTAAGAATTGTGCTTTGGAAGCATGTTTTAAAAATTCAAGATTCTGAAATGGCACCTTAGACCAGCAGTCAAAACTATATCTAGATATTTGAAGGAATTAAAAACTGGGTTATAGATTTCTTAGAGCGTCCCTCCACAAGACCTTGAAAATTTTATAGGATAGTGCTTTTACCCTGGCCTTGAGTATTCATTCCTGTATTTACTACCAAACCTGTGTAACTTGACGTCTTTTTAAACTCTAGGCCGAGGCGGTAAGAAAGGAGCCGTAGAGTGCTGTCCTAACTGCCGTGGTACTGGGATGCAGATACGAATCCATCAGATAGGGCCTGGAATGGTGCAGCAAATTCAGTCTGTGTGCATGGAGTGCCAGGGCCATGGGGAACGGATCAGCCCTAAAGACAGATGTAAAAGTTGCAATGGAAGGAAGATCGTTCGTGAGAAGAAGATTCTAGAAGTTCATATTGACAAAGGTGAGTTTGAGCCGTTTCTCATTTTGTAATCTTGAGTGCTGTGAGTAGTTACAGTTTAAAAGAATTGTTCTCGGTTGGATTTACATATATGTGTGTGTGATTCTATAACCCAGAGATCACTACTTGGAAACCTGTTTTTCCATTTAGACTTATTTTACGCAATTTTTATGAGTGTATTAATATGATTAACAGTTTCAGAGTAGTAAGGTGCAGTATGACAGTTGCATTTTAAGACAGCAAAGTCTGAAAGAGGAAGCTATAATAATGTATTAGAATCGCAGATTTTTTGTTGTTGTTGTTGTTAAGCTCCTGACCCTTCTCCCCTCCCGCCTTAAAAGTATGTCTGTATTCTTTAATCGAATGCAAAGGGACTTCTGTGGTAAGATTTCTGTTGTCTTCTAGTTCCTTTTTCCATGAACCTTTTGAAGCCATACTGAAAAACTTGGAAGCCACGTCTTCATATCTACTTTAAGTGCCTGCAGTCCTGTTCACTCATGTGAATTAGACTGGTCCATCCTGGTTTTCCTCATTATACATTGAGGGTCTTTTCCTTGCCAGTTACAATATTCAACAAATAGGCTTTTCATTTTAATTGGCTCAGGTTTATTAAGATAAGCATTTCCTATGCCCACGTTTTATAGTCATGCGGGACTGCCAGCAAAGCTCGGCTGAGTAATTGCTGCACAAGTGTAATCTGGTGGCTACGGTGCCTCGGGCCTAACTAAGGGCCACCTTTCAAAAAATCTTAACTTTTCAGAGGTACATACTGAGGATAACTAGTTTGGGTTTGGGCTCAAAGTAATGAAAAAATGTAGATGGTGGTAGGAGTATCATAGGTGAAATGAGAGTAGTCATGAGTTGATGACAGTCTTGATAATACCGTACACGAGTATAAGCCTAGGCATCTAATTTTACCACTAAAAGCTGGGGGGCCTTTTCATCATTAAAAACTAAAAAAAACCCCACTCTGCTTGTATTGGAGTATATACGGTATGTATGTATGGCTATTACACTATGTGATTTAAGCCAGCTTAATGTTTCGATATTGGGAAAGACTCCTCCCTAGACTGTTTGCATTGACAACGTGAAATGAGGGAGTCCCAAGCAGTGACTGCCCTTTTTTGGTTATGTATTTCAAGGGAATTCAAGTTGTAGATTATAAAAATGATGTGTACATTGAGAGTTTTTTAATGGTTGAAGAATGATTCTAAAATGCCATGGGAGAGTGGAGGGAAGGTGAGGGAGAAAGGGGGAACAGATTACAAGGATCTACATATAACTTCCTCCCTGGGGGACAGACATCGGAAAAGTGAGTGAAGGGAAACGCTGGATGGTGTTGAGGTATGATAAAATAATTTATGAATTATGAAGGGTTCATGGTGGGGGAGGGGGAAATGAGCTGATACCAAGGGCTCAAATAGAAAGCAAATGTTTTTGAGAATGATGAGGGAGGCAACTGTACAAAAGTGCTGGGCAAGTGGATGTAGGTGTATGGATTGTGATAAAGAGTTGTCCAAACCCCCAATAAAATGATTTTTAAAAATAAATGCCAATTAAGGATTCCTCCATATAATAACTGATAGTGTAATATAGAGAAGAACATCTTGACTTATGCCACTGTTGCAGTTAAAAGAATGGTTTGATAGAGGTTATTTCTGAGTGGTGAAACAGAATTCTAGTTCAGTATAATAGCCCAGTCATGGATCTGGCACCACGTGGACCATTTTAATGAATCCGCACAGCTGTGGTGGGGTGGTCTCTGGGGAAGGGTGAGGGTTAGGACCGAGCATGTGCAACCTGTCTCCTGGGAAGTGTCAGCTAGTAAATAGCAGCTCAGTCGGTAAGTGGACATTTTAAATCATTTGTCCGGAGTACTCAACAGTAACCTTTGTTTTCAGGCATGAAAGACGGCCAGAAGATCACATTCCACGGTGAAGGAGACCAAGAGCCTGGACTGGAGCCAGGAGATATTATTATTGTTTTAGATCAGAAGGACCATGCTGTTTTTACCAGGTAAAATCTCAGCACATCTTGCAGGTGTCAGTTGGTGGCTTGTTTTTGTTGTTATAATTAGCTTTTTATTGTTTGGCTGTATTTCCTGGATGTAGGATGGACAAACAAAGAGTTTAGGCAATGGATAATGTGTTTTGTAATAATTGTTAAGCATTGGGCTTCAATCATTCCTTTTAAAGGAGGCCCTTAAAAATAGGGCCAGATTTTGGCTTTTCTTTTCAAAATTTGTGTCTTATTTGCAACTTGAATCAGAAGATATTTTTATTATCAATAAAAAGGAAGCATGTGGCGTGGGGGAAAACATCCTTAGACAGAAGTTTGCCCTCAGCCTTTATAATAGTCACTGCAAAGTACCGTAAGCTTTTGTCAATTTCAAATCGACGAGTTCCTGATAAAAGTGATTGCTTTTAGTTGTAAATAAATACTGGCTACCCAAAACCAATCTTTAGGACACTTAAATTGGCCACCTAGCTTTTTAAACGTATGTATAAATTGAAGTCAATTGCAGTGTAATGTAATGGACTTGATGCCAATTTATGCACTGGACAGCGTAACATAAGAGTTACCAGGTGGGGAAAGAGATATACTGGTGGTTAACGGTGAATTGGTTTTAAATGTATGTCCATGGTGAACATCAAAATACTGGACTGGAGATAAGTTGTGTAGGAAGAGCTGTGTATTGAATTCGTTAAGAACATTTCACAAGTGTCAGTAGTATGGACAATGTTACCAGCTAGCGCAAGACTGGTGCTGTCATTTGAGACCAGTCCCAGAGGTTTTCTGGAAAGCATTCTGGCTGGCTTAGACAAGTTAAAGCAGCAGTTATCAACCTGTGGGTTGTGCCCCCTTTGGGGGTTAAACAACCCTTTCACAGGGGTCCCCTAAGACCATCGGAAAACACGAATATTTCACAGTATATAATCACATACTGTTTTGTGATTAATCACTATGCTTTACTTAAGTTGAATTATGTTCAGTTTGTAGTAATGAAAATACATCCTGCATATCAGATAATACGATTCATCACAGTAGCAAAATCACAGTTATGACATGGCAATGGAAATAACTTTATGGTAGGGTGGTCACCACAGCATGAGGAACTGTATGTATGAAGGGGTTGCAGCATTAGGAAGGTTGAGAAACCCCTGTGTTAAAGGAATTGGATAAAGAAGAGAATCTAAGCCGCAGGGAGGAGGATGTGGGCTGTTAAGAGTGATGGATTGATTGCATTGTCATGAAATGTTAGACCCTATATTGTGGGGTTGCCATGAAGTGACCTGGAGGGAAGTAACATCAGTTACCTCGTGAACGGGAGTCCGTCCTTACAGCTCTTTGATAATAGTAGTCCCATCCCTTTATCAAATTTCATAGTGCCTAAGTAGTCTCAGACCCAGCCATGGTCTGTTCAACTAATCCGATGGGCCCTTTAACAGTAATGTGGCTGCCCCTTAGGCTAATTGTGTCTTTTTTCCTTTGAGAAACTAGATTTAAAAGTCGGAGACAACTTGGGGATGGCAAATGGTAGAGGCTGCATAGCGCATTTATGTGGAAGGATTCTGATGCCTTACCCTAGAAACAAGGCTGACAAACTCCCACTCCCTGCTCTGGTTTTTGTCGTAGAGCAGGAAGGGGGCGGCGTGTGTGTGTGGGGGTGGGCGCGCGGTGTGCAAGCCGCGTTGATGTTAAGGAAGAAAACCATTGCCTGCAAAAGGGCCTCGTGACCGTTGATGTGAAAGGTGCCGTGCTTTCATTGCTGCAGGCGAGGAGAAGACCTTTTCATGTGTATGGACATCCAGCTGGTTGAAGCGCTGTGTGGCTTCCAAAAGCCAATATCTACTCTTGACAACCGAACCATAGTCATCACTTCTCATCCAGGTAGGGTAGCGCTTTTAGTGTTTTCTTATCGCCTGCTGACAGGCCCCTCTTTACATTCCCTTCCATTGGGGCTGGACCCAAAGTCCAAGTGGCCGTGGTGATTTTTTGGTGGTCCAGAAATGAAAGTTTATGCAATGGTTTCAGCTCACGTAAAGAAAAACTTGACCTCATGTTTTTTAGGTCAGATTGTGAAGCATGAAGATATTAAATGTGTGCTAAATGAAGGCATGCCAATTTATCGCAGACCTTATGAAAAGGGGCGCCTAATCATTGAATTTAAGGTAAGCTACAGAAAGTGACTCGTGGTTATTAGAGTAACTATTGTGAGGTTTGGGACAGTGTGTGTGTGTGTGTGTGTGTGTGTGTGTAGGTGTAGTGTGGAAAGACTTTAAATAAGAATGGCTCTGTTTAAATTCTGGGAAGGATTAGAATGTATTCTAGGACAGCTGCTTGTATGAAAATACACATTGACTGGATAGAACCGAAAGGTTGTTGAGGTGCGGTTTTAACTAGGATCTCAGAAGCATAAGATGTTTGTGAGAGGCCTTCAAGAGCTTAGTTTAGAAGGCAAGGTAGATTTTCCTAGTAACCTGTCTCTGGCACCAGTGTTGCGTCAGTCTCAGTGAACTTCCAGTGTACATTTGCTTTTATAGGTGAACTTCCCTGAGAATGGCTTTCTCTCTCCCGATAAACTCTCTCTGCTGGAAAAACTCCTGCCTGAGCAGAAGGAAGTAGAAGAGACTGATGAAATGGATCAAGTGGAACTGGTGGACTTTGATCCCAACCAGGAAAGACGGCGCCATTACAATGGAGAAGCATACGAGGATGATGACCACCACCCCAGAGGTGGGGTCCAGTGTCAGACCTCTTAATGGGGACCAGTAAATATCGCTCACTGCTGGCATTTTATATGCAGTAGTGAACAAGTGAAGGACTGTAATCATAATATGCTCACTACTTGCTATGGTTTTTGTTTTAATATTCAACTATAGTAGTGTTTTAAAGTTAAATGAAGAATAAACTGAAATATAAAAGCTCTGACTTTCCCTGTATGTATGATGACTTCAGTATGCAAGATGAAGCTTAATACTTATAAAAGTTTCTTTAGGTTTAAAGGAGTGGGGAGAGTGTCTTTACCCTGAGCCCTCTGCCCCTCAACCCCCCAGTGTTTGTTGGACCATACCTTGTAATTGTTTTCAGCTGTGCATATGGACTAGCTTAGCCCAAAATAGTAGGTGTATATGTATTGACTTCAGTGTATGACCCTTAATTGTTACGCTCTGAAATTAAAACTGTATTTAACTGGCAACCAGAAGAGATTTTTAATTTGTAGACAAGTCTTGATTTGTATAGTAGTTTGTGTTACGTGGGATTCGCTGTGCTGTCTGCATTTATTCTCCTGCCTCAGCTGTTAACTTGAAGGTGGCTCAGCAGATAGATAGTAGCCTGTAGTAACGGTGATGGGGAAATGTCTTCTAAAGAAGAGATTCATCACCAAGTAATGCTTCTCGCGTCTTACACTTTGAGAATTATGTTCTCTTCTACTGTGGCACCTGTTTGAAAATATATATATGTTCAGCCCTTAAAAACAAAACAAAACAAAACCCACCCTTCTCTTTAGACTCGGTAAGCCCCAGAGTAGGGACTTCAAGAGTCATAATAACTTAGATGTTGAAGCAAAGAAAGCTTTTCCTGGGCGATTTGCATGTATGTGAGAGGAAGGCATTGCTTTGGGTATATTACAGGCTTACTTGAAACCATTTTAACTTATGCTCAGAAATAACTATAATGATGGTAGTTTGCCAAAGTATGATGAATAGCTCTGATTGTATGTTTAAAAGTCATGTGTTCACATGCTTAAATGTGGCTATCAGAATTTAAGCAGTTCTTGCAATGTATGAATTACTCAATACATTGATTTCTGAGTGTTTCCAGTGTGTGTCACTATAGGCTATTTTCCCAGCTCAAAGCCTCGGCTTGTCCCTATTGAGATATGGAGCTTTTAACTAGCTAAAATGAGTGGTATCCCAAAATAGCTTTGTAACTGTAGTTAAAGGTTTAATATTAAATTAGGATGGGAGAGTTGAAAGGATTGTGGGGTGCATGTTGGGAGCCCAAGGGGTGTTTTGAAGCCTGGTAAGACCCTGGAATAAGGGTGAAAATTTGTTCCCTAGTATGGTATTTCTTTCATAAGTTCTGTCCATCCTTTAATAAGGAACCTTAAATATGCAGAAACTGAGAAACTTGGACTCCCACGAGTCCTGGGCATTCTGGGTTTCCTACTCATTCTTAAGTGACAGCCTCGCCTTCTCCCATTAGGGTTGGTGGATAGGGAGCAGTACAGAAAAGCAGAAACAAGGTTGGGGGTGGGGGATCTTCCCACACTGTTCTATCTCACAAACTTCAAGCCAAGGCCAAGAAGAAAGATGCCTTCAGTCCCTGGTAAATTAGTTGCTAGGCTATTACCCCATTTAACTTCTCAGTGTATTCAAAATAACTCAGGGCAGACTTCAAAGACTTACTAAAATGATTTCTTGGTTCCATTAGTCTGTTCCAACACAGTGAGTACATGTACTAACAAAACACCAAGTCCTGAGCCATCCTATGTTTAAACCCATTGTTAGTCATGGTCAAATCTATTGAAATTCTAAGGGCACCTAGTGAAATTATTTCTAGAGAAGCAGAAACTGACAAATTTGTCTAAGACATTTTCCAAGGTCATTATCCACAAACGTATACATTCAGTATGAAGAAGCTTCAAAAGTTTGGGAAAATTCTTTTTCATTCTGCTTTTCCATAAACCTTTTGAGTCAGCTGGCTCCAGGGCATCCTTGGGGTGGCTCCCCTCCCCTTTTCCATCATTCGCAATTGTCCAGTGAGGATTTCCTTCCAACTTGGTAAACCTTCATGTATGTGGAATATGGCATTAGTGCCCAGTTTGAGCTACAATTGGAATTGCCTGGGAAGCTTTTAACAAATGAATGGTTGAGTCAGAACCATCGTTATGTAGCTACGGTTGGAAACCACGAGATGGGTTAGCTGTGTGGGAAGGGTAATGCCACTTTAAAGGACTTGGTGGGAAGTTAATGGCAGCCAAGCCAGACCTATGGCAAGTACATTTTTAAACAAGCTTAGATGGACATTTAATAGTGATTACTTCTTTGAAATATGGGGAAATGAATCCTAAAACTCGAAACCATAGTGAATGAAGACAGCAAGCTTTAGCAAAACAAAATTTGCAGGGCTTCCAAACTCTTACACTTCTAACGTTTGATTACACTGCCCAACAACATTTTCTCGTGGTGGTTGGGTTTTTAGACCTGGGTTAGTTGGGGGGTGTTGATTGAGAAGACTGCACTAGTTTCAGCTATTAAGATATACTAATTTATACTGGTTTTAAATAGGAGATTGCAAAACTACAAGATCAGACAAGAAATGGTAAATACTTGGAAAATAATTAGGGACTGTGGACCTGTGGTGGCAACTAGTTGGTTTCACATTGAGCTGTCACTCATAAGATCAGTGGTTTGAACCCTTTAAAGGTCAGGCAGTCTGCACCCTTGAAAAGATTTAGAGGTTTGGAAACACAAAGGGGCAGTTCTTCCCTATCCTGTGGTGCCATTCTGAGTAAGGATCGATTGGGCAGTGGGGTTTGGGGTGTTCCTTTGTGGTGTGGCAGGCTGCAGTAGACAGACTACAAATTGGGATCCTGCAAAGCCAGAGCACTGCTTGAACATGAGAAGGCACCTAATACGGAAGGTGTGAGGGAAAGGTCGATGTTCATATTTTGAAGACCTACGCTTCCTCTTCAAATGATGCAGTACACATTTCAGAACACCAACGGATAATCCATGTGAAATGTTTCAGACGTGAGGTTGACAGCAAGCTTATTTATAAGAAAAATTCTAACTTTCTCATTCTAACGCTTTAGATTTTTTTTATGCACAGGTGGAGAAAGGGCCATTTTAATTTTAATGAGTTTGAACCTTGATAGACTTATTTTGGGTTTCAGAACATTTGAATCTTTGTTGTACCAAACTCACTCCTAGTCAATGGATTGCGACAGCAATTCCAAGACTGGGGTTCTCCTGTGGGTCTGAAGCTGTCAATCTGGGCAGAAAGTCTCCTCTTTGCCTTGCAAGAGGGCCAGTGGGCTCCAATAGCTGACACACAACCCACTACACCATCAGGGCACCTTATTTATTGTACAGGGTCTCATTTCTGGCCTGCGTCTAAGCTTACAAATTGGAACTGCCTGCTCGAGTTCCTAATCAAGGTGAAGTAATACTAGGGGGAAATTCCAAGTTCGTGTAATTTGTACTGTTCAATATATCATTGGATCAAAGAACACCATGTGAAGTATAACTTGATCTAATGTTTAATACAACACAACCTACTTTGAATAAAGCCAGCCAGCATGCACTTCCTCTTTCTCAGCTACATAAAAAAGTGATTTTTTTAAGGTGGATGAACAGAGTAAAGAATGGTTTATGGCATATGTGCCGTATCTCAAAAAGTAGAGCTGATAGGGGGAAACTTGTGCTATTTTTGTAATCAGCAGGTCAAACATGACCAGAAATAACATTTCAGGCACCAAAATGTGTATGTGACCAGTTTTTAACGACCTCATGACACAATGCTGCTTTGTAGATGAAACTAGTGGGGTCTAGTGATCAAGTAGCTTTTAGTTTGTGCTTGCCTGCTGGGCTGGAGCTTGAATTTGCATATCAAACCAGATCCCAAGGACACAGAGCGCATCCCCGCCCCGCAGCCACCAAAGGGAAGGGCTCTGCTGCTGAACAGAAGGTGGGCATTGGGGATCCATTCCGAGGGAGGGATCTCCGAAGAATAAACCAAACCCCCATCGCCTCAAGGCCGACTCAGAGCGACCCCCTCTGGGTTTCCTCGAGACTTGACTCTAAGGAGTAGAAAACCCAGTTTCGAACTGCTGCTGGTTTCGAACAGCTTGTCACACTGTTCGCAGCCGAAAAACACCAATGAAGCACGATAGCTACTTCTAGACCAGGCAGAGGGAAACAGCAAAGTATGGGATTCTGGTTGGCAAAAGAAGATCACGTTGGGATAACAATTTCATCACACCTCCAGCTCGCTGCCGTTGATTCCGACTCCTATTGACCCGCGCCGGTGGGTCTTAGTAGACAGCCTGATCCCTCCTCCACAGGGGAAGGATTGACCTTGAGGTTAGCCGCACAACCCAGCACACCACCAGGGCTCCTTCACACGCGCAGGTGCCGCTGATCTTAGTCTCCAACCGCTTCCTTTCCGCCTAGGGCACTGGGGAGGGGCCCAATAGCACCCTCGCCGACTGCCACATCGGTACTGGGAAAGCCAGGGTAGCTGGCTCCCGCGGGTGCTCGCTCAGCGCGCTCCCTGAAGGCGGTGAACGACACCTCTGGGACCCAGCTTGGGTTCCTGCATTGCTCCCGCCTTACCTGAAGCAGAGGCGCTTCCCGGCCGTCGGGGAGGAGGGTCCGCCGCCCCTTGCGCACGCGCAGCCCGGCTCCTGTGCGCCGCCTGCTGGGCGGGGAGAAGGGGGCGGTCGCGAGCGCTGGGGATGGCCACGTGCCCCTCTGCAGCAAGGGACTCCCTGACGGCTGGGCTGAAGCGCTGGGTTTGCGGGGCGGAAAGCAAGGCCCTGGGTAATTAATATGAAGAGTTTGTGCACACATTCCCCCTCCCCCGCTTTTAAAGAAAAACAATCGCGCTACTTCTAGATAGGTACACAATGAGGATGAAAGATTTACGTGGGAGATGCAGAAGGTTCATTTTCTTACCCAACTCTGCGTTTATCTGTGTCATCCAAGATATTACTTTTTAAAAGTAGAAGTATATATGTAACGGCTCCCATAGCTACAGGATGACATCCAGGGCCCCTCCCCTGCCTTCCCCACACAGCCTGTCCTGTCGCTCCTCCCCAGCCCCTCTAGGATGCCTTTCCAACAGCGTGGGGCAGGATTGGGTGCCCTCCTGACAAAAGCAACGCAAACAACTCTTCCCTTAGAATATGTATAAATTCACTTTAAAAATTAACGGACATTTTTAGAGCAGCTGCAAGTTTAGGGAAACATCACAATCAGAGCTTCCACATACCAATTAGCATTTCACATGTGTGATGCATTTGTTACAATTGATGACCCAACCCATAGATCAGCAGAATTCCATAGGTGAGAGTAGGGCTGTGCTGTCACAGTTGTTCTGACAAATACATGTAATATGTCCACTATTAAGGTATATCCCCAAACATCCCCTCTGCTCCAGCCTACTCAACCTTTAAGCTTTTATTCTTTATAGCAAGTTTTGCCTTCCCCAGAATATTCAAAGTACACAGTATATAACCTTTGGGGACCGGCCTTTTTCACTCAGCAATGTGCATCTGAGTCTCCCTTGCCATTTCCTGGCTTGAGAGTCCATTTATTTTTATCTCTGAGTAATAGTATATTGTATGTGTGTACCAACTCCTTTATCCATTTACCCATCGAATGGCACCTTGGATGCTTTTAAAATGTTGGCATTTATGACTAAAGCTGCTATAAGCATTCAAGTGGTTTTTGAGTGGACCAAAATTTTCAACTCACTTGAGCTGAAAGCTCAAATCAAGCCCGCTAGACCTTGATTGTTAATATGGTCTGGTGAGACTTTTTAAGAAACGGCCACACTTCCAAAGCGGCTCTACCATTTTGCATTGCCACCAGCAACGGAATAGTCCCTGCTGCTGTGCATCCCCGCTAGTATTTGGTGGTGCCAGTTTTGGACTTTAGCTATTCTAAAAGGCTTGAGCATTGCTGTACAAACTTGGGGCATATTGTCAGGAGAGACCAGTCCCTGGAGAAGGACATCATGTTTGGTAAAATGGAGGGGAATGAAGAAGAGGAAAGCCATCTAAGACGAAATGACACAGTGGCTGCAACAATGAACTCAGGCATAGGAACAACTGTGAGGATGGCACGGGATCGGTGTCTTGTTGTTTGAGCATCGGGTCGCTACAACATTGCTATGACGCTTTCGAGCGATTTCCTGAAGGCCTTTCAAACACTTCTAGAAATCAGCCAGTGAAAACCCTGCAGAACACCTCAGTCTGAACCATATCAGGATGGCGCAGGACCAAGCATTGTGGTGGTTGGCATCACCAGGAGTCTGGGACAGACTTAACAGCAACTAACAGACTTGTATTGGTTATCTCATCGTTGCAATATAATTTGCAGTTCCTTAATGGCAAAGGATACTGAACATCATTTCATGCTCATGTAATCTGTATTGTCTTCTTCGGTGAGATAGCTGTTCAAATATTTTGCCCATCTTTTAACGTGTTTAATTCCAGGTGAATGTGGAGTTCTTTGTAAACCCTACAAGGAACCCCCAATGGCATAATGGGTTTGAGTTAGAGCACTGGTTGGCAGTTTGAAACCACCAGCCATTCCATAGGAGAAAGAAGAGGCTTTCTACTCCCATAGTCAGTCTCGGAGTTCACAGGGGCAGTTCTACTGTACTATAGGGCTGCCTTGAATCACAATGGGCTCGATGGCAGTGAGTTTGGTTGGGGCTTTGTAAATCCTCCAAACAAGTCTTTTATCAGATTTGCCTTACAAATCTCCTCACCCTATCTGTGGTGTGTCTTTTCATTCCCTCAACTTTCATAGAGCAGTTTTTCATTTTAAGGAACCCAACTGGTGTTTACAAACTAATTGCCCAACTCCAGGGCATGACACCCATATGCAAAAAAATATGCTCAAGGGTGTTTTGCTGCCTAACTTTCTTCTCCAGCTGACATCCCACTTCCCTTCCCTACAGCTGGTCAGAACAGCTGAGAACGAGTAGAAGGAAGAGCTACCAGTGAAATGAGACCTTCTGCATCACCTGGCCTTTCTACGTGTTGAGTACCCTACTGTCCTAGGTAGTGCCTTTCCACTGTACTTTGGTTCAAGGTGCCCTGGTGGCGATGTGAGGAGCTCTGGTGGAGTAGTGGGTTACTCAACCCCACCAGCTGCTGCACAAGAGAAACTCTAGGGAGTTCGACTGTGCCCTACAGGGTCGCTATGAGTCAGAGTCAGCTTGTGGCAGTGTTTTAGTTAGTTAGTTTTCGGTTGGCACTGTGGAGTAGGTCAGCAATTCAAACCCACACACCGCTCCACAAAAGAAAGATGAGGCTGTTTGCTTCCATAAAGATTTAGTTTTGGAAAGCCTCTGAGTTAGAATCAACTCGATGGCAATGAACTTGGATTGGGGCACATGAGATTCATGCTGGTTGAGACACTTGGGATAATAATATTGCCACTACCACCTCATTCTAAGTAAGCTGATTAGATGAGCATAAATTAAAAACAAATAAAGCCTCCAAACAGGTGTAAAGTTTATTAACATCTTTAAAAAAAAAAAGTGGAAAAAACTGCTACTGAATATGGGTAGTTTGTTATTTACAAGTTCTACTGGAAGAGGTTCAATTTAGTCAGCATTTCCAAAAATCCAATTTTTCCCCCTAGAAACACCAGTATTTCATTTTCCAGGTAAAAGATTATTGAAAACATTATGTGATTTCCCCCTTTAGAAGGCAAACTAATATCTTAAAAATATACAACAAAAAGTATCTGGTACACAAATGTGCATTTTCACAAAAGTGTTCTGTGTGTGGCTTACTCAGATGATTTATTTTCTTAGAAAAGCTGGCAACAGAAAAAGAGACGAAAGAGCAGCACACACGACTTGGCCTCCACTGAAGCGCATGCTCCCGCGAGTTCCCAAGGGAAAGGGGCTCAGGGTTTCCAGAGCTTCAGGAGGCCGTCTTCGCTGTAGGTGGCGATCAGGTTCTGATGAGGATGATGGGCGATACCAATCACATCCTTCTCGTGAACCTGGAAGAGGGACAGCAGGGGGTTAGGGAGTCACCCTGGAAAGCTGGGTGAGAGGACACAGAGGTAAGTTTCTACTTCTCATGGAAGTAATCATGCTGAAGATGGCCTCACCTGGAGCCCGAGGAGGAAAACCGAGAAAATAAAGAAGAGGCACCCGGGGCAAGTGCACACATGCACACACATGCACGCACAGAGCGAGCACATTTGTTAGCCTATCTGTACTGTTCCTATTTGTGAATAAAGGTGCTTCATCCTAGATCATTTTTGCACCATAGCCAATCCTACTGATCAACACCAATCTGAAGGTTATAGGGCAAAGCAGCGATGAACAATAAAGGATCCCTCCAGTCAGTGGACCTGTGTCTTACAGGATCTGGAGCTGGCGGACTCGCCAAGCTCTTCTTGTCTTGCTCACATCTTAGGTCTACACTCAAGCCTGCAAAAGGCAGTGGGGCAAAGTCCACAAGACCAATTCCAGATGAGATTACTCTCTGACACAGGCAGGGGTAGATTTTGTTGCTTGCTCACCATACCATTTCCTCTGCCTGGACCACAGAAGTTGACTACACCTGGCTGGGGCTGCATGACTACATGCTGACCAAAAGAACGAAGAACAAAGTAGCGTAAGCCTCTTCCAGATACGGGTCTGAAATCAGTAAAGCATCAGTGCCTTCCAACTACCATATATACTTGAGTATAAGCCGACCTCAATATCAAATGTGCTGAAAGCTCGGCTTATTCATGAGTATAGACAGTACTTTCTTTCCTCTTGAAATCTTAGATGTCACATATTCTAAACGGCACAGCTGAAAGGTGTTGAGACACAGCAAGAAATAACATTTAGTCACTGGAATCTGGGAATTGTGAATTATCAACAGATGCTTGAAAAGGTTTAAAAACATCACAATCACTTGGACAGACTGATCATACAAGTGATTTATTATCCAGAAGATAATCTGGTCTCACTCCAACCCCTGGCTCACCTCACTGGCTGGGGGAGACAGAGATGTTCCCTTCTTGGGCTCTGCTGTTACACTAGGAGTACATGAAGGATGACTATTCCTGACAGAGGGGATCATTCCATACAATGAAGGGCTCCTTATTTCGTGATAAAGGGCCTCCATTATATTGTTTCCACCTAGAATTGCACTGATGGCAGTCGGTCTGGAAATGGCTTGTGGGTCAGAACGCAGTATGAACACGCATTAATGGAGGGCCTGCAGATGCCCTCAGACCAGCAGTACTCACTGTCAGGGTTCTCTCCAGCTTGCCGGTGACCGTGCTGAAGCAGTAGAGCACAAAATCCTCTCCCACACAGTAGATCCACTCGCCACGCGGGGAGAGGGCGCAGCACACGAAGTCACCACCTTCTCGCTTACCAGAGCTGAAGCTTCTGACGATCTGCAGGGCGGCCCCCCCAGGGCAGAAGCCAAACAAAACAGCCGGGTTAATAGCGGCGCAGCCACGGCATCGTTTCAAAGGGGTATCTTCATATTGTTCTTTTGGGTTCTGATTTTTTTTTGGGGGGGGAGGGGTCATTTATACAAGAATCAGATCTCCAATTCCATTCAGCACAGCAATGTCTTGCTTGGAATGGCAAGGGGGGGGGGCTTTAGAATGGTTGATCTTTCCATTTGATCTTTCCCATAAACTTTGGGAAGCCCCCCTTGTATTCAACAGAGAGCTAACTAAAATTAGGACAGACCAGTTGAGAGTTCACTGACCCTGCTTGAGCACACTCACCGCCCCTCTACACACACGCGCACACACACACTTCTCCATAAATCACCGGCACACAGTGCTTTGTGGACTCGTGTGCGCACCCCAGCTACCTCTTTCTGACAGGGTCAAACATGATCCCTCGCAGGGCTGAATTTTGTCTCCAAAACCTTGTCTGCTCTCTCTTCAGGGGCAAGGGAATAGTGCAGAATGCTCTGTCCTATTTCTTCAATACTATGTCAATCCAGACAGGAGCCCTGGTGGTGTAGTGGTTGCACAGTGGGCTGTGATCCGCATGGTTGGCAGTTTGAAGCCACCAGCAGCTCCAAGGGAGAAAGACTGGGCTTTCTACACCCATAAACAGTTACAGTGTTGGAAACCCACTGGGGGTGGCTATGAATTAGCACTGAGTTTTGAGTATGTCAATCTAGAATTAGTATTTCAACATTAAAAGCAAAACCAAGATCCAGCAAGAACGGTAAAATGTGCTCAGCAGACATGCTGGGCACCAGTGGCTAGTCTAAAGTGGCCTGGGAGGTACTTCTAGAAGGTCAACTCTGCCATGGGCTCTGTGACTATTTCAGCAGTGATAGGCCTCAACCAGCAGGCCGAGGAAAGAGGGCGAGCTCCACAAACCAGCTCCCTGGCCCTCCCCTAGGCTCAGTATGAGCCCCAGGATCAGCATGTCAACAGCACCACAACTCATGTTCAGGGCTTGAAACTCCTCTACCTGGATGCTGCAGTGCTGACTGCCCAGTGGTTAGTGCTGAGTTCAGCAGCCACTGGGAACCCTGAGGATGTCCCGATTCCTGCTTTCAGGACCCTGTTGTCCTTGTCCTATAAGAGTATGATCTTTGATCAAATGGCAGCTACATGTCTTGAGCTGGTAATCCCCAGAAAACACCTATTGGCAGGCTTGACAATCTGCACTGAGACTCTGAAGGAGGCTTAAAGCAGATCAGAGCCTCATGCATCCAACGTATGGGTTGCCAAACTCAATTGGCCTAGTGCCCCCTTTCAGAAAATCAATTAATTAATTAATTGACTACTTAGTGGCAGCACCCTGGCAAAGGAAACTTTTGTACTATCATCCATAATCCAAGTGGTGGTATCTGCTTTTGCAGCCCTGCTGAATCATTCCAGAAGCTCAAACCCCCCAACCCAGGGCAGTATCACCCTCTTTGGGAAACACTCATCCAAAGGAAAGCCCACTGCCACAGAGTCCATTCCAACTCATAGCAACCCTGTATAGGCTTTCCAAGGCTTTGTCAATCTTTAATGGGACTAGACAATGCCACCTGTCTCCCACCGAGCAGCTGGTAGGTTTGCACTGCTGATCTCATGGTTAACAGTTCAAAGTTTACCCAAAAGAAAAAACAAAATACACAATTACTGTAAAGAGAGAACTTCTGAGACACCAAAGAAATGCACTGTAGCATGGTAGTTCTAATATATGTCTGCCAAACACAGAGAACGCATATGGCTGGTCTATGGGGTGGTGAAGTCAGACTGAATCAGAGGCTGCAAGGGGAGGGCCAGGACCTGGTGATTTGGGACCCACCCACAGACTGGGCCCAAGCTCTGGCTGAGCACTCACCTGGCCCTGCATGTTCATGATGACCACCGTGTTGGATCGGTTGCACACCACAAAGTGCTCTGGGTTTTTGGGAAGCAGGATCACACTGTTGACGGTGATGTCTGTCCCCGCAGTGCTGCCCAGGGACTTAAAGGTGTTGGAACACTCTGTGGTCTTCATGTTCCAAATCTACCAGGCAGAAATGGAAGACA